>NW_024382547.1:0-4878 GCF_016835505.1 Polypterus senegalus
GGTTAAGGGGGGGCAGCAAGGCTGGCCGGGGGAGGGTCGGGTCCCCTTTCCCAGTTTTAGCAGGCGTCCCACCCGGCCCCATTGGGTTGACTCACCAAATAGTCGGAAACCCTTTCCCCTTTTAACCGGGGCGGGCAACAACCGTGGTAGGAGCCAGGACCCAACCCCACTCCGGTGGGGAAACCGAGCCCCCGGGTTTAATAAAGGGGTTTTGCAGGGCCCCTTCCTTGACGGAGAGGCCAAATTTTCCCCAAAACTATCCGAATCGTATACTCAAATTTGTTTTAGGGGAAGACCTTTTATCCCTTTTTTTAAAATATTAATATGGGTTTTGCCCATCGTAAAATTAAAAAGGGGAACCTGTGGGGCTTTTGGGGCTTCGAAGGCAAAAAAGGGTGAGGGGGGGGCGTCCCCTTCCTTCCCTCCCCGAAACCTTCCGCATTTGTTTGAGGTTTGATTAAACCCCTCACTAATCTGGTTTGAGGTGTCACCAAAATTTTTTTTTAAATAACGGCTTCCCTTTAACATCTCCGGGGGAAAAGGGGCCCCCGATCCCAAGCTTCCGGGATCCCCCCCCCTAAATACCCCATAATTTGGGGTGGCTTTGGGGGAGCTGGCGCGAAACCGGGGTTGGAAATCACCGGCAAAAATTTTTGGTCCCGGGGTGAGCCAGGTTTTGTTTCCCCCATTCGTGGGGACATCTCGGGAAAAGGAACGAGGGCCGTTCCAGAATTTTTTGAGTTGACACCCGGGGAGGGCCAGCCGGGGCCTCCTTTTTGTTCCCGCCGGAAACGAACTGATCCTCGGTTTTTTGGGGAAATGGCCCCTAAGGGGGGGGGGAAGATGCCCCGGAAAACGTAAACACCTCCCCCCGCGCATTGTACCCGGGAAAGAATTTGTTAATCAAAGTGAGGGGCCCCCGGGACTGATCACCGCCTTTTACGGACCCCTTTCAGCAAACCAGGGAGTGTTTTTCCCCTTCTAAAAAAAGCGGCGCTCTTTTTGGGCCAAAAAGGGGGCGGGGATCCCCCCAAGGGGGTTTCTCTCCCCCCGCCCTTGGTGGATGGCGTCACAGCGGCGCCGGGGTTTCCCCCAAACCCGGGGCGGGGGTCTCTGCCCGGTGAAACCGGGCGGGCCGGCGTTCCCTCTCCACCCACGGCCCAAATTTAAACCGGGGGTGGGTTCCCCCTTTAATTTTAACAATCCCCCCAGTATCCCCCGGGTTGGGGGTCAGGAAGGCCCCCTGGTTTGCGGTGATCCTCAACATGACACAGCCGGGGGCCGCCAGCGTTTCGTGGACGGAAAAACCGGGTTAAATTTTGCCCTGTTCGTCCCGCGGCAATGAAAATTTCGCCCGAATGGCCAACGGCTTGTGTCCCTTTTGATCCCCGCCAAAGGGGGACCCCCAAGGTTTTACCCAACCCCTCCCGCCTCCCCGCATTCCTCCTTGTCCAGGGTTTTTGCGATCAAACTCGGTTGACAGGGAGGCTGGTCTTGGGCGTACCCGGCTGGGACTACTTCGCCCCCAGAGTGTGAGAGGCCCCCTCTGTTTTCCCCAGAAAGCTCTATGAGCTCTGACATTTCTTAACTGCTTCCCCAGACCGCTGGGTGAAGCCATGGGAAGCCTTTCAGAGCAGACCTGCTCTATTATTTGGTAGGCTTGTTTTCAAAGGGCCCGTACCCACTGCCTACCATTGCCCATAAGGACCAGGCTTTTTTGCTGGTGGCGCCAGGTCCAACCTCCATTTTTTATTTCACTCACCTGCCAGTCTGGGGCACCCCTGGGGTGGTAAATGGGCTTTGGTTCACAGGAGGCAGGCCTTTCCCAAGAGAGCATCTGAGCCCTTTGCCTCCCCCTCCAGGGCAGCCCAACTCTGTGAGCCCCACCCGCACACCCCCTGGCCTCCTAGGTGGCCTGGTTATGGTCGGGGCAGAGCCGCCGGGTCTCCCCAAAACCCAAAGGGGGCCCCCTCCCCCTGAATACTCGGTCCGGTATGCTCCCACCGGGTGTATTGTGGGGTCCTAAGCACTGTTGTATGAAAATGTGCTATATAAATAAATTTTGTTGTTGTTGTTGTCCTGTCCTCTCTTCTGGGACTTCTCCATCCTCGCTCCACTGTCACAAAAACAGACATAACAGATAAAGGTTTGGGCAGCCACCGTGTAATATGGTATCCGGGCTGCAAAGTCGTTTTTATCAAAATAACCAGCACGGGAAGTGCATACAGAGTCAAAGCGAGACTGAGGAAAAGGGAAAGGGGCAGGTTTTTAAAGGGGAAGACAGGAAGTGAGGTCTTTGGGGATCAAGCCGTGGTCTTCACCATTGGATCACAGCGGCCGTGACATCAGAGGGGCTGGAGCTGGTGGGGTGACCTCCATTGGCCGGTCCCGAAGTGATGTCAGGAGAGCCAGGTGGAATCCGGGAATGGGCACGGCAAGGGAGAAAAAGGATCAGTGTACTCTGCCACACCCCGGCTTTCCCTCGAACTCCTTCACTCAAGTGCTCCCGTGTTTTGAGTAGTGAAGTGCTATTTATTATTTTACTATAATATTATAAAAAGCATACATTTGATTTGAGTCTGTAACACCGGTGTAAATTTTGGCTACGTAAAAGTTACCCGCTTTTTATTATTCATTTTTTCTCTCAGTGATATTCACAGGTACAACAAATCTCTCCTCTGTGTTGATGCCATTTATCTCCATTATTTTCACTCAGCAGTGATAAAGCGCGGTTGGCACTGTGATTAATCTCTCAGAACTTTTTGTACTGACAATCAAAGATACAATGCCGGCCGCTATCAGATTGGACAAAGGCAGAATTTAAAGAGACAGCTGCTTACAGCGCTTTCCTGGCTAATAGACTGCTGCACTGCAATGCAACTCTGCCCTTTGGACGTAGAAAAAAGGGACTTCCACTTGCAGCTATAGTCAGTTTATACACAAGCAGTTCTCACGGGTGTTTAGAACTGGCAGTGTCATGCTGATGGTGTATACCCAAAAGAAAAAGACTTTCATTTCAGTCTGTAACAGTTTTGCTACCTGTAAAAAATATGCTGAAGGGGGAAAACCAGACACACAAATGCTGGTGAACATGTGTGCTTGGTATCTTTTTGTCACTTGAATTTGTGTTATTAGTTTCATTCTTGAATAAAAGCACCCTTTCTTTGTTATACCTTGCTAAAGTGTTCATTTTATATTCCTGTAACCACTTGAATGAATTGAATCTGTCTCTATCTCTTCAAGCATCACACATTCATGAAAGAAACGTTACTATTTGAAAAGCTGTAATTTGAACATGAGTTGTCATTTGAACAAAAGGTAGGAAGTGTTCCATGTTGTGGGATCATTATAGCAACTTCACCGATCATCCGTTTCAATGTTTTGTTTAAATCGGTTAAACCATTGTTTGAGGATGGTAAACAGGTATCTGTTTCTAAACAAACTGTCACTGAAGTTGTTTCATCCGGAGAAGTGAAGGTGTGCCTTGATCAGTTAAGATTTCTTTAGGGATACCAATACGAGTAAAAGTATCACATAAATGCTTTGGCTACAGTCAGGGAAGGGTTGGCCTTTTCAGTGCAATCATTTCTGGATATCTGTGCGAAATCAACCAACACCAACAAATATGTACCCTCCTTAGTCTTAGGTAAAGGTCCCACAATTCTAATCCACGCTGAAAGGGAACTTCCAATATGGGCATAGGACAAGGGGGCCGGAGGCTTATAGGCGAGGCGATCTGGCAGTCTGGACATGAAGTACAAAACGTTCAACATCTTTTCCCATATTACCAATAAAAACATTTTGATAACGGTCTTTGTTTTGTCGGCACCGGGCCTAAGATGTGGATAATTTCCAGATGCAAAACAGTTTCCCTATGTGCTTCAGGTACCCAGTTGTTCAATAAATTCCCTCCCAAAAGATTCGAGAAACACTCTGAAAAAAGGGAACCTTCCTTTCTATAAAGTGTGGGGTTTTCACCCCGAATTAATCTCTTGAATAAGATTTATTAGCAGGGGGCCCACATGTTTAAATGCATATTCTAATGATTCAAAATCTGATTGTTTGTTAGCTTCGGTTTGTGTTGGGCTTTGCAATCTGGGAAGATGTAGAAGGACCAGCCCATTCTGGAAGATTAGGGTGACCTGCTCCATCTGCTGGAAAATGGGGTTCAATATCTAAGTTGGGGTCGTTTTCCTGCCACTACCAGTTCTTCCCTCTTGGTTTTCTTTTCTCCCCCACTAAGTTCATTTTGTGGACTGGACTACTGTCCTTACATTTATTAATCAGTTTGGAAAAAGGCATTTCTCCATCCCAATAATGGCCAGGCGCACAGTCTGAAAAAAGCGGACCAAACCTCAAAGTGGTGACCCTATAAATTAAAGGAAGAAGTAAATCCGATAATCTAACATACCATGCACAGCGTATTTTTACAGTCTCACGGGTTCTAAGGCATTGTTCATTAAGACAGTCTCGTCTCCCTACAAAGGTCACTTCCTGGGTCAACAATGCTGAGATTTCTCTGCCCCCATTTTACCGGGATCAACGCCATCTTTTCCCTCCGAGATATTAATAGTTGAGCAACAAACCTCGCCAGTCCCAATATCCATTTAAAGGCGGAGACGGCATTCTCTTGCCAAATGGCCCAGTTGATCACACCCGGGAAAAATCTAGGTCAGCTCCGTTTCGAAATATCCTCTGTGTTTCCCGCGGTCTTGTAGTGCCCCCGGTTTCCCCGGCCCTATTCCCCTGTCTCCCAGAACGGATTTCCGGGGTCCTACCTGACCCCATTAGATTTTTAGGCCGCGTGTCGGGAGAATGCCCGCGTGTTTACGGTTTGGGAGCCAAATCACGCTTTTCAGCGGACTGTGCCTCATTTTC
>NW_024382548.1:0-37711 GCF_016835505.1 Polypterus senegalus
TAACTTTTTAAAAGTGAAATTCAGCCTTCACCCACGGGAAGTTGGAATTAGTGAGTGAGGAGGAGTGAGTGGGAGTGAGTGAGTGAGGTTTGCCTTTATTAGTATATATGATATGATATATGTTAAGTAATATAAAACGTTTATTGAGGTTTTTGCAAATTTATTAAAATAAAAAACTGAGAATCCATGTACATAGTATTCACAGCCTTTGCTCAATACTTTGTCGATGCTTGACAGAAAACAGCCTCAAGTCTTTTGAATATGATGCACAACCTTGGCACACCTATCCTGCCAGTTGCCCATTCCTCTTTGCACCTCAAGCTCCATCAGGTTGGATGGGAAGCATCGGTGCACAGCCATTTTAAGATCTCTTCAGAGATGTTCAATCGGATTCAAGTCTGACTCTGGCTGGGCCACTCAGGACATTCACAGAGTTGTCCTAAGCCACCCTTTGATATCTTGGCTGTGTGCTTAGGGTCGTTGTCCTGCTGAAAGATAAACCGCCCCCAGTCTGAGTCAAGAGCCTGGCAGGTTTTCATCCAGGATGTCTCTATATTGCTGCAGTCATTCTTTCCCAGTCTCCCAGTTCCTGCTGCTAAAAAACATCCCCACAGCATGATGCTGCCACCACCATGCTTTACTGTAGGGATGGTATTGGCCTGGTGATGAGCAGGCCTGGTTTCCCAAACGTGACGCCTGGCATTCACACCCAAAGAGTTCAATCTTTGTCTCCTCAGACCAGAAATTTTGTTTCTCATGGTCTGAGAGTCCCTTCAGGTGCCTTTTGCAAACTCCAGGCAGGCTGCCTTGTGCCTTTTACTAGGAGTGGCTCCGTCTGGCCACTCTACCAAACAGGCCTGATTGGTGGATTGCTGCAGAGATGGTTCTCCTTCTGGAAGGTTCTCCTCTCTCCACAGAGGACCCTGTAGCTCTGCACAGTGACCATTGGGTTCTTGGTCACCTCCATGACTAAGGCCCTTCTCCCCGATCACTCAGTTTAGATGGCCAGCCAGCTCTAGTAAGAGTCCTGGTGGTTTCGAACTTCTTCCACTTATGGATGATGGAGGCCACTGTGCTCATTGGGACCTTCAAAACAACAGAAATTTTTCTGTAACCTTCCCCAGATTTGTGCCTCGAGACAATCCTGTCTCGGATGTCTCAGACAATTCCTTTGACTTCATGCTTGGTTTGTGCTCTGACATGAACTGTCAACTGTGGGACCTTCTATAGACAGGTGGTGCCTTTGCAAATCATGTCACAATAACTGAATTTACCACAGGTGGACTCCAATTAAGCTGCAGAAACATCTCAGGATGATCAGGGAAACTGGGATGTACCTGAGCTCAATTTTGAGCTTCATGGCAAAGGCTGTGAATACTATGTACATGTGCTTCTCAATTTTATTATTTTAAATTTGCAAAAATCTCAAGTAAACTTTTTATTCACATTGTCATTATGGGGTGTTGTGTGAGAATTTGAGGAAAAATTGAATTTAATCAAATTTGGAATTAGGCTGTAACATAACAAAATATGGAAAAGTGATGCGCTGTGAATACTTTCCGGATACAGTGTATATATATATATATATATATATATATATATATATATATATATATATATATATATATATTGTAAAGGACCGAGAGAGACAGTAGCAAGGGTTGGGTTTTCCGCCCGTATATTGTACAGATTAAACAAAAACAGGTCAAAATCATAAACTAAACAGTTCATATTACCGACAGCTCATGCCAGGCCATTTTATTGGGGAGGAGCCGAAGTGGAGGAATGTCAAAGGGCCAAGGGGGGAGGGAAATGGCGTGGGGAGGAAAGGGGGAAATATCACGCGGCATCCGCCATGGTGCAGGGCGGTCTTTTTTTCCCATGAGGAAGCAAAAAAAAAAGTAAATTTTTTTTATATTGGGTTTTTTACCCCCATTTTTTTCCCCCCCAAAAAAACCCAAAAAAACCAGGTCAAAAAAAAAATTTTCAATTAAAACTTAAAAAAAATTTTTTATTAAATAACGCCGGGGCCCCAAACTTTTTAAAAGGCCAGGGGGCCCAATTTTTAAATTGGGGGGGAGGGGAAAAGGGGTTTTTTTTTTTTTTTTTTTTTTTTTTTTTTTTTTTTTTTTTTTTTTTTTTTTTTTTTTTTTTTTTTCCCCCCCCCCCCCCCCCCCCCCCCTAAGTAAAAAAAAAAAGGAAAATTTTTTAAAAAGCGCCCCCGGGGAAGGGGGAGCCGAATAAATGGGGGAAAAAAGGGGGAGGGAAAGGGTGGGGAAGAAAAAGGGGCATGGGGGCCCATCCGCCTATGGTGCAGGACCCTTTTTTCCCGAGGAAGCAGGGGGAGAAAGAATACCCCACCACCCCGGCGGCGAGGGTTTCCCGGGTGTGGGGAATCAATCCGGGCCCCCCACCCCTGGGGGGGAAACCCCCATCCCCGCCCGGGCCCGGTCGGGCGGACCTAACCGAAGGGTCGGAATAGAGAGGGCAGGGAGGCCTGGGGGTCCCCCCGAAAGTGAAGAACTTATAGGTGTAAGTCCAGGAACCACCTGGGACCCGGATTATTTTTTTGTGCGGGACATCCACTGAAGTGCAGGGGATGTCACCAGAGCGACCCCCCGCGGAAAAGAGGGTACTGCCCATTTAAGGGCCCAAGGCCCCCCTTCCACTCCCCTCCGGCCCCGGGCCATCATTTTCCGCTAATACTAAACAGGGTGCTGGGCAACCCGCGTTTTGGCTCAGCAGGGCACCGGGCCCTGTGCCCGGCCGGTCTGGAAAAAAAAGGGCCCAAAAGGGGGCCCCCACGGGTTTCCCCGTGGGGCCCTTTTTAGGTCACTGAACGCGGTTCTGCTGTCGGTCCCCCCGATGGGGCCCCCCTTTTTGTCGGGTCAGTCAAGGGTGCTCTTTTGGAGAAACGGGACAAACCCGGTAGTAACCCGCAACCCCCAAAGAAAGCCTGCACCTGTTTCTTGGACTGGGGGCCATTCAAAGTGTTTTTCATTTTGGGAGCTCTGGGGCCCGACCTGTCCTTGCCCCAAAGAGGTAGCCAAAATTTGGCCCCTTTTAATAAAAAACACGGGGGGGTTTAGGGGAGGCCGGTTTAGCCAGTGTTGAGGACGGCCACCTGCAGTAGATGCCCTGGTGCGGAATAGGACAAGGCCATCCGGTGGGCGGCACTATAGGACTGGTGGGCCAGCACTCTATTTTCCCAGCGGGGGGTCGGGGGCCCGTAGAAAGGGAGGACCTTTTTGCCGGGGCCCGCTAGGGTGCTAAAGGCCGTTTTTCCTTTCATGCCGAAAGGAATTTCCCAATACCCTTTGCGTCGGGTAGTCAGTTTGGGCCCCACCCACCCGCCAAGGAGGTGGCCAATGGGCGGGGTGGAAAATTTGGGACATCGACGCTAAAGTTTACAGAACCCCCAGGAGCCGTCTGGCGGAACGGGGACAATGGGGGCTGGACCAGGGACTAGGGCTCTCTTTAGCCGCCCAACATCGTTTCACCCCCGTTCGACCTCGGCGTTTTGCCCCCGGAGCGGTAGGGCCCCCCCGGCGATTCCCCCGGGCTCCGGGACAAAATTCGGCTCAATCAGCGGTCCGCCGGGGTGACTGCTCACCGGGAGGGGGCCGGAGTGTTTGGGCTAACCCCCGCCGCTTTTTTGGGGCGCCTTCCCCGGGGTTTAAAGGGAAAAGGGCCGGGGGAGGTGGAGCTGGGAAGTCCCTCATCTTTCCGGGGTTTTAAAGGTTGACATGATAACCCCCCACCTTCGCCCGGGGGCTGTTTTACCAAAAGTGGGCAGTCCTTTTTCCCGGGGTTTGGGGGGAAAGCACCCAGGGGGGAGGTGGCGAGACCATAACTGGGGTCCCCGGGGAACCCCTGAGGCGGGGGGTTGTAACCCCCCGCGCGCCCCAAAAGTCCGGCTCTTTGGGGGGGCCTGACTTTGTATTTTCCCACGGACCACTAAAATATTAGAGGGGGGGAAGACCCCCGGCCCCCAGCCTTTTTTTGGGTTTCGGGGATTCCCCGGGTTGTCGCCGATAGTAAAAAAAGGGAAACCCCCGAGGCCTGGGGCCCCCGGTAGGAAAAAACCGGGGAGCTGGCCCCAGTTCCCCCCGGGGCTGACCCTTGGGGGAGCATCTGCTTGCGCCTGAAAAAATCCCACCAACCCGCCTTTTTTGGGGTGATAGACGCGCTTTCAGGTGCTTTATCTGCAGTAATTTGGCCACCTCCAACGACCCCGGGGAAGGGGGCCTGGTCCGGGGACCTCCTTAAACCCACGGGGAAAAAAAGCAATCCGCCCCCTTTTAGTATTAGGGGGCGGGAACCCCGCCGGGGTGGATAGTCCCCCATGACTAGGATATACTTATGGCCCCGGGTTGGGGGGCCCGGGGGTCCCCCAAAACGCCCCCTACCCTTTTAAAAGGGATGCCACAAGGGGAATAGGGACTGAGGGCACGGCCCCTCCTAGGAATCTGGGGGGCGGGCAGACAAGTTTGGGGACAAAACCCGCGACCCCCCGGATCCCGGGCCCAGAAAAGACTTAATCCCTCCAGTGTTTTTGGGCCCCCGGGTGGGCTAGGGGGGAATGTCCCAACTCGATTTTCCCCGAAGGGTCAGCCCAAATTCCCACCCCTTCCCCCAAAGATCATTTTCGGAAAAAGGGGTTCCCGGGGGACCCGGCCCTGTTTGTTAGGCAGAAAATCGTTCCGGGCAAACCCGGGGGAGTCACATTCCACTGTTTTTAAAGGACCCCGGGGGGACCAAATTATTCCAGGCCGGAGGGTTTTGGGGGCCCTCCCCCGGGAGAGCCCCCCCCTTTCTCCGTGAATCTTGGGGTCAAGGCCCAAACCAGAAAGGTCCCCGAGACACCAGCCGGGGCCCCCGTCCGGGGCGGGGGGCCCGGGGGAGGGTTGCCTTTTCCCCATGAAAAAGACCCAACGAGGCCGGGGCTGAATGGCTTACCGCTGTTTCTTTTTAACCAGTCTTGCCCCAGGATCACTGGGAATCAGGACCGCTTTTTTGGTTCCCTTCCAGGAAAGGGCAGGGCGAACGAAGCCCTAGTCCCCCATGTACACAGGTAACCAACAAATGTTCTTTAACCACTGTTGCGAAGAAAAACGGGAAAAAAGGGGTTTTGCTCCCGGAATCAAACAAAGCCACCACCGGCCCATTTACAACACCACCCCGATTGGCCCTCCCCGGGGGCGGGGGAAAATACCTTCCGTTGATGTCCAGCTGCAGCCCAAAGGTCGGGGTGGATGGGGGGTTTCAGCAGGTGGCGGTCTCGCCACACTTGAAAAGCGCTGGGGGGCCCCGCCCTTTTTCGGCCGCTTTGCAGCGGCCGGGGGGGCCGGGGGGGCCCCGCCCGCCCCCCCCCAACAGCGGTTTTTCGGCCCCAAGTCGGAGGGCCGGGGCCAACTGCGCCCAGGCGGAGGAGGCCCCCATGTTCTGGAGGCGCCCCCCGGGCTCTTAGGAACGGGGCATTGATTGCCCAGGCCTTCACAGGCCCCCCGCCCACTCCCCGGGGGTTCGGGCAGCCGGGGCCCATCTTGCCCAGAACTCCGCCTGGGGGGACCCTTCGGGAAAGCCGTTCCGTTTCCCCGCCTGCTCCCCCGGCTAATGCCGGGGGGCCAATACGGGTTTGAGGAGGTCAAAGGGGCCCCCCTTTGGGGAGGCCCCCAAGCCGGGGGGCCCCTTTAGGTATGGCGCCAAGATGGCGCCCCTGGCCCGGGCCCCACCGCCCGGGGGTGGCCCCCTCAAACATGCCCGGTGGCATCGCGCCCCCCCGGCCCCGGGTCCCATAGGAGGGGGGCTCCTGGGCGGTCGGCCCCGGGGTTTCCACAACCTGGCCCCGTGGCCTCCAGCCCCCCCGGGGGAGCGGCTTGCCTTTGCTGCGGGGGCCTGGAGCTGGGCGTCACCCCGCAGCACGGTTTCCGGTCCTGCCCCTCCGATTCCGATCTTTCCGCCAATTCCCAGTTTAAGGCCAAGGAATGGGTTGGGGCCGCCCCAATATTGTCAGATTAAAAAAAAAACAGGTCAAAATCATAAATAAACAGTTCATATTACCGCGCACTCCTGCCGGCCTTTTTGGGGGGGGACCCGGAAGTGGAGGAATTGGGGAAGGACCGCGGGGGGAGGGGAAAGGGGAACGCCAGGGCAAGATGGCGGAGGAAGGGGGAAGATGCGGTTCCATGCCTACGGGGGTTTTTTTTCCTATGAGGAACAGGGGGGAAAAAGAAACCCCACCCTGGCGAGGGGTTTTGTGCTTCAATCAATCCCCCCCCCCACCGGCGGTGACAATATATATATATATATATATATATATATATATATACTCCCCCAAAGGTTTATTAGGAATACCTGTTAAATTTCATTAATGAAATTATCTAATCAACCAATCACATGGCAGTTTTAATGCATTTGGGGTGTGGCCTGGTCGACAATTTTGAACCCAAACTGAATGCAAAAGGGGAAAGAAAGGTGATTTAAGAAATTTTTGGCGTGGATTTGTTGGTGTAAAGGGGCTTTTTAATATTTCACAATCTTCAGTTACGGGGATTTTCACAAAAAACCATTTCTAGGGTTTCAAAGAATGGTGTGAAAAGAAAACACCCTTTGCGGAGCCCCGGGGTGAAAATGCCTTGTTGATGAAAGAGGTCAGAGGAGAATCCATGATTCAAGCTGATAAAAACAACTTTGACTGAAATAACCCTCAAACCGGTTGCGCAAAATTTGTGAAGCCACCCATAAAAAATTTTAAAGGCAGATTGGCTACAAAAGCAGAAGCCCCACCAGGTACCCCCATCCCCACACAAATAGGAAAAGAGGCTAAAGGGCAAACTCCCAAAATTGGACAGTTCAAGACGGGAAAAAAATGTTGCCTGGTCTGATGACCCTTTTCCCCTTTGGCTTTAAATTAAAAGCAAAGGGGAAACAGAATGAGAACATGGATCCACATGCCTTTTTCCCCGCAGGTTTTTTAATGGTGGGGGATTTTTTCTTGGCATATTTTGGGGCCCCTTAGTGCCAATTGGGATCGTTTAAAGCCAGGGGCTACATGAGCATTTTTTGGACCATGTCCATCCCTTCATGACCCCCTTTACCCATCCTCTGATGGCTACTTCCACAGGAAAACCCCCCCCGTCCAAAGCTCAATCATTTAAAATTTGGGCTTGAACATGACAATGAGTTCATTATAAAATGGCCCCACAGTCACAAGATTAAACCCCCAATGGAGCATTTTTGGGGATGGGGTGGAGGGCATCCCAAAAATTTCCCCAAAAGCAGATGCAATCCTATCAATATGGGCCAACATTTCAAAAGAATGCTTGCACCTTGTTGAATCAATGCCAGTAGAAAAGGCAGTTCTGAAAGAAGGGGGTAAAACCCCTATTAGTATGGTGTTCCTAATAATCCTTAGGTGAGTGGTATATATATATATATATATATATATATATATATAAAAAATCACGACTGGGTTTTTACCCGGGCCGGGGCCCCTTTAGAAGGTCCAAGGGGGCAGAAATTTTCCCGGGGTCAGGAGGACAAAACCCGGGCCCTGGGCAGGAGGCCCCCGGGAGAGGGGGGGAAACTTTCCAACTCGTTGGATTCCCGCCAGGGGGCATCTTAACCCCCCAGAACCTGAGAAATTACCCGCCACTTGTCAAGATGGGGGAGGAACATGCCAGGGCGCCTGGAGGCTCCGGGGCAAGGGCAGCCTTCCCCACCCAGGGGCTGGAAGATGCCATCAGCCACCTGGACAAGGGGCGGGAAAAAACGCCGCCCCCCAGCAATCTGGGAGCTAGAGTTGGGAGGGGAGCAGGACGGCCCCAGGGGGAAATTTTGGCCCCAAGGACTGAGGAAGAAGTCTAATACGGGGATTAGTATGCATTGTGTGTGAGGGTGGGACTGTGTTTATTAAATAAAAAAAAACGGGATTTTTATAAAGATGTTCTCCATGGTGGTGCCCGACAAGTCTCATATATATATATATATATATATATATATATATATAAGTATATATATATATATATATATATATATATATATATATATATATATATATATATTTTTTTATATATATATATATATATATATTTTATATATATATATATATATATATATATATATATATATATATATATATATATATATGGGGGACATTCAAAAGTTTGAATTTTTTTTCTCTCCATTTTTAAAAATTTTCCCAAAAAAATACTATTTTTGGGAAAATTTTCCCCTTTTTCCCACATCATACCAACTTTTTAATTTTCTTCCCCCCCAATGAAAATATGGGAAACTTTTGAATTTCCCCTCAATAAATTTTTTAAGACTCAACCCTTTTTTCGCCCCTTATACATATAGTCATACAGTCATATTTTCAAATGTTCATATGAATAAAATAGGTTAAACGCTATGCTCCAGTTTATTTGTGTTAATGTGAGAGTCCATCCCTTTAGAGAAGCATTTTTAACTGCAATTAAAAATC
The DNA here is from genome assembly GCF_016835505.1 of Polypterus senegalus. Taxonomy (NCBI): domain Eukaryota; kingdom Metazoa; phylum Chordata; class Cladistia; order Polypteriformes; family Polypteridae; genus Polypterus; species Polypterus senegalus. Next base: position 8,486 of record NW_024382548.1, read on the forward strand.
ACAGAAATAGCTAAAAAGGTCTTACATTTAGCTTATGGGGGTTAAAAAAAATAAAACCCCGAAGGAACTGGGAAATTTGATTCAATTTAAATTGCAAACACGGGGAAAAACATTAACATTAACTTTCTGGGTTTTCTTTCGTACATTTGAAAAATCTGTTTCAGGTCAATTTGGGGATTATGAGTGTCCAAAAAATACTGTAAAAATAAAGGTCTTTCAAAAAAAAAAAAGATTTGGGGGTCGGGCCCCCCATATTGTCGCAGACAAAGTGAAAATAAGGTTTTTAAAAAAGACTTTTCAGTACAGAATGAATGAATAACTGTAAAAAATGGGTTTTAAAAAACAGATGGGGTGATGGGGAGGAAATGGTTGGCAGGAAGTAAAATTGAAGGGGACCCGGAAAACGCCCTGGGGGGAGTAAAAGGAGTAGTTGGGGTGGAACCCGGGAAATGCGCCTTGGGTGGGAACCGGAAATGCGTAACGGGCCTTTTAACTGAAAATGGATGGGTTTTTTTTTTTCCAGTTTTTTTGGTAGAAAAAGATTCAGGTGTACCACGGGTAAACCCTTGTCTAGATTTCACTCACCTTTGGGGCCTTTGACTGTCCCCAAATCCGCGGCATGCCCCCCCCAGCCCAGACCCATCCGGGCGGGCGACCTGCACCCGGGGGTGGAATCCGGGGGAGAGCATCTGGGGGGTCTGCAAGGGAATCATAATACCTAAAACGATATGGGTTGAGATCCCAAAAACCCCCTAGTGACACGGGGTTAATTTGGAAGGGGGACGTAAAAAGGAGGTCCGCCCCGAGAATTCCCCCCAATAGGTAGTACCCCAACGATTAATCCCACTTTCGCCAGGCTCCGCCCACCCGCCCGCCCCACGGTCCAAGTTTCCGCTAGATAAATTTCGGGGTGTTCCCCCGACTTTTCTCAACACGGGACAATCCTGTGGCCCCTGCATCGTCAGGAAAAAAGGAAGAGAAAAAATCAGGGTTTAATAAAATGCTGGCGTAGGCCAATTTTAAGTCACAAAATCTTTATCTACTGTATCATCCCATACCCCTTTTTAGGTGCCCAATTTGTCAAAAGGGGCCGAATTTGAAAGTGGCCAAAAAACAAAGTTCCCGCTAATCCCCAAAAAAACCTGGGACTTTTTTCACGGGGCCAATTTATGATGGCATCAATTTTAAGACAAGGGTTTGAACCCCCCACTAGGCCCCCCCCATAGGTGGGTTTTGGTTTTTGGTTTTTTTTGGTTTTGGTTTGTGGTGGTGTTTTCCCTTTGTTTTGTGTGGTGGGTGGTTTTGGGTGGTTTTGTTGTGGGGGGTAATTTTGTGTTTTGGGGGGTGGGTTTCAAAAACCAAAAAAGGGTCCCCAATTTCCAGGGCCCTTTTTTTTTAGAACCGGCGGGGGAAAAACCCCCTTTTTTCAAATTGGAATTTACCCCCCAGTCGATGGAACAACCATCGGTGACAATTGGAAGTTGGGGCGTAGAAATTTACAGAATTTTAAAACCCCCGGGGTTGAAAAAAAAGGAAGACCGGGGAACTTTTTTTTTTCCCAAACCCGGGAGGGTTAATTTTTTTCCCTTTTTTTGGGGGCTGTGGGTTCTTGCAATCCTCAGGGGCCGGGGATTAGGATGAGCCCAGCAGGAAAACATCCACCACCTGGGAAGCAAAAACCCTTTTAGATCGCCCTTTTTTTTGGCCAAAAAAATTTTGGAAGGGCCCAAAAAAGGCAGGCTTAAACCCCCCTTTTTCCACATTTTGCTTAATTTAATTTTTCGCCCGAGGGGTTTTAAAAAAGTCCCCCTTTTTTCAGGGTCCCCAAAAACAAAAAATGGGATCAAACCATACCCCAAATTCCCAATTGGGTTTTTTTTTAAAAAACTTTTGGTGTTTGTGCTTTTTCAAATTCCAAATTATTTTCCAGCATAAAAAGGAATATTGTTTGGAGGGGGATCCCCCTTTCTTACACCAAAAACCCGTTATATAAAATATCCTGCCCACCCCTGGTGAAAAAATATCCCAATGAAAACCTTTTCCCATTTCTGGTCCACGGGGTTTTTATAGGGGTTTGGGACTTTAAACCTTCCACAACGGCCAAAGGTGGTTTCTTTTAATAAAAACGGGGTTTGTGTTTTTATCCTTTTTGGTGGCCATTTTCCTGTTTCCCAAAGGGTATATTCGGATTTTGGTAGGGGACCCCTTTTTCCCCCTCCAACTTTCCCCGCCTGGCCTGTTTCCAATTTAAAAAAAGCAAAAACCGGCCCCCCCCCGGAGCCCCCGTTACCCCAGAGAGCAGGGACCCGGGGTGGGTTTTGGGGGTTTTTTCCAGGGGGCGTTTTTTTTCCCGGTTTTGAACGGTTAAAAGGCCCCCTTTTTACAAGGCTTAACCTATTTCCAGGTTTCATATTGGAAGGTTTAAAACATGATGGAAAAATTTTTTCCCCTTTTGATCGGTTTTTGGATTTTAAAACATTATTTTGAAATACCATCCTGAAAAAGGGTTTTTGTGGTTTAAATATATTTTTTTTTAATTTATTAAAAAAATTTTTTCCAAATAACAATTATCCTCCCTCAATCCTAAAACCCACACATAAAAAAAATCATCTTCTTTTTTTTCACACCAAACAATCTTTTATTATTTTTAAATTATTATATTTTTAATTTAAAGAAAAAACCCTTTTTTAAAAGGGCTTTTTTAAATGAAAGGGGTTTTGTTGGGGGAGGGTTGAGGGCATGGAAGCCCTTCCCCCCCCCCCAGGGCCCCTGGTCCCCCCAGCCGGGGGGCCCGTCCGGGTTTTCCCGGCGGGTTTTGCCGGTCGGGGCGGGGACCCGGGGGCGCTAGGAGGAGGGAGGGGAAATGCCCCCCCGACAGAGTGGGGGTCCCCGGTTTGGCAGGGGGGGCCCGGGGACAGGACTTTGAAGCCCAGCCCTGGGGACCCTGGCCACCGGGGCCCGGCGGGGCCCCCAATATCCCGGGGGGGTTCCCCCCCAGGAAGTGCGGGGGATTTTTTGGACCCGGGGAGCTGCCAGGGAAAACAGCCCACTTTCCGCCCCGCTTGGGAGTGGCTAAGGCGGAACACCCGGGGGTCATCCGGGGGCCTTTTAGGGGCCCCTCCAGTCGGTGGAAGTCGGGGGGGAAGCGCGGGTGGGGGCAAGGACAGGAGGGGGGCCAGGAAGGCCGGGACTGTGGGGCCCGGACTTTGGGGGTTGGCTGAAAGGGACTGGGGTGCAGGAGCAAAGACCTTGTAATAGTGTAAAAAAGTGTGTTGGGGGAAAAATGATGTCCGGCCCGTCTGTGGGGCCAGTTCTCACAGGGGGAGCGGCAGGAGTCCGCCTGGGGCGGGACCTGGTTTAAATACCAATTTTTGTGAACGGCCCGGCGCGGGAGGACCCCCCACTGGCCGCGGGGGGGGACAATCCGGGGGGTTAAAACCCCCACCGGGCAGCGGAATTTTTCCCGGTGCGGGGGGAGAACCCCACCGCCGGGCCGGGCTCCCGTCCCCTGCGAGCGGCAGCCAGGCCCGGGGGGCAGCACAGAAGGCCACACCAGGCGGGGCCCCCCATGGGGATCCGGGAGGGTCCCCCCCTGCATTCCCCCTGGGTGGCTTCCCCCATTTCCAAGGGGGGGGCAACCGGGTCCGCGGGAGGGGGCCCCCGCCCGGGCTGTCGGACGCCGGGCGGGGGGCAGCAAAAAAGGGGGGCGGGGAACGGGCCCCGCGGTCAAGGGGAAACCCCCCCAGTCACAACGGCAGGAGGACGCCCCCCCGAACGGGGGGGCAAAATGGCCCCGGGCGGGGGTCCCGCCGCGGTTTAAAAAATTGGGGGGTTCTGGCCCGGGGTGATTGGAAGGGGGCCGGGGAAAACTCCCAAAAACCGGGGGCCCCATTGGGGAGAGGGGGGGGCCCGGGGGGGGGGGTCCGGGGGGTATGGCAGGGGCCCACCCGCTCCTTTTTTCCACCACGCTCGGCGGTGTCGGGGGAGTCCCCTTGCCCGCCAAGCCGTCTTAGAGGAATTTTTGCTCCCCAGTGGAGCAGCTGAGGAGATGGCGGTCTAGAAGACACCGCGGGGCGGAGGATTCCCCCTAACCGGGGGCAGGGCCGGGGGGGGGGAGTGTTGCCGCCCCGGGGGTGGGGGGGGCCGAACATGGCCCGGGGCCGAACGGGCGACGCCCCAGTGGGACTCCCAACAGCGGTGGGCGGGGCAGCGGGCAGCGGGGGGAGGGGCTCCCAACCAGGGGTGGTGGATGGGGGTGCTGAGTGCCCTGTCCTAGCGCCCCGCTCAAGCCCCGGAGCGTCTCCCGTCGTTTTTGGGGGGACGGGCTGGATTTGTTTTTTTTGCTCAGACCCAGACCCTGGCCCAAAGAAAGGGGGGAACCCGGGGGTAATGCCGTTTTCCCGGGGGGAAAGCGGGTGGGGCTGGGCCCAAAGGGCCGCCCTCTGGAAAAGGGGATCCCCCGGGCGGGGGCGAAACTGCCCGGAGCGGTGCAGAGGCCCCGGGGGGCTGGGAACCCCGGCGGGGGACTTTGCGGCAATTGGGGGGGTGTCGGAGGGGGCGGGGAAGTCGTTAAGCCCCCCGGCGGGGGCGCGTGCCCGGGCCTGCCCCCCTGAAACGGGGGCCCGGGGGGCCCCACACCGAGAGGCCAATAGTGTCCCAACCGCGGAAAAAGCGGGCGGGGCGAACCAAGGGGCGTTTCCCCGGGGGGGTGCCGGCGGATGTCCCGGGGGCCGGGGACCCGGGAATAACCCCCCTACGGCTGCCCTTTGGTTGTGCCCCTCGACCCACGGTTTCCCTAGCCAGGGGGGCGGAGGGAGGGCTTGTGCCTCCTCCAACCCCCGGGCCCGCCCCGGGTTCGTTGGGGCCCGGGTTTAGGTGGGCCCCCCCAGGGGGCCCGTGGTCCCGCCGGCGCCCAAGCCGTTTTTCCTTGGGGGTTTCCGGTGGGGGGTGGAGCCCGGGGGGCGCCCTTGAGGGGCCGGAGGAGGGGCTGCCCTCCAGACAGGGGGGCGTCCGCCTGGTTTGGAGGGGGGCCCGGGCAGGGCTTTAAACCCGCCCAGGGACCTGGCCACCGCCCCCGGGGGCCCCGGGGCCCCCGGGGGCCCGCATTTTGCCCAACCAGGAAGTGCGGGAAATTTTTGTGGGACCCGGAGGTGCCGGGAAAAAGCCGACATTCCCACGCCCCTGCGGGCTAAGGGCGGGGAAAACCCCATCCGAGCCTTATTTAGGGCCTCCAGCATTGGTAAAGGGGGGGAAGAGACTGAGCTGGGGAGGGGGCGGACGCCAGGGAAAGGGAAAAGGACGTGGGGCCTGACTTTGGGGAAATTGGCGGGCACTGTTAAGCAAAGACCCGAATAGGGGAAAAAAAATTTTTTGGGGGCAAAATATGATGTCCGCTTTTTGTGCCGGGGGCCCGTTGTCAAACACAACATACACCTTTGGGGTGCAGGCTTTTCTGGGGTGGAGAACCAGGGGGAAAAAAAAACATTATTTGTCAAAATCTTTTAAATTTATTTATCTATTCCCAAATAATTAAAGGGGAGGGTATTTTGTACAGGCTCCCGTTTGTTGGGGGTGACACCCCCTTCCCCGAACGCGGGGTATTTTGAACACGATCGATCAAGTTCTATTTAAATTTTTTAAAAAGAAGGAATTTTTTTTTCTACAGGAATGTAAGTTAAATGGGCATCATTAAAATTTTTCTCCCAAAAATAAATTTTATTTACCAACCAAAAATATTTGTGTCAATAAATCAGGTGTCAAACATTTCCAGGGGACCAAAATCCAAAACAATTTTAGGGCCCAAAAAAGGATAAACATTTATTGAACAACTAAAACAAACTTTTAAAAAAATTTAAAACTTTTAAAAATTAACTTTTTAACATAAATATGAATAAAAAAACAGGGAAAATTTTTCGGGAAAAAATCAACTCAAACCTTAAACAACTTATAATATTTTTTTCCATAAAAAAATATCCTGTCTAAATTATACAAGAGAAATAAAGTAAACGTAAAAGAACAAACAACAAATTTTTTTCTCTTGTGTAATTTTATAAAAAATAAACTTAAATTTTAAATTTCCCCAAAAAAGTTTTTGTTCCATAAAATATATCCTGTCAAAATCATACAAATTCAAATATAACATGGTGCATAACAAAACCTGGAAATATAAATAAAATGTTTTTTTTCCAGCAATAACAAATCAAATCATTCATTGTTTTGCTCTTATGTCATTTTATCAGAGCTGGACCCCTGGCATTTTTTTTGGCAACAATTTCGTTTCTGTTTGGTGTGAGGTTCTGTGTTGTGGGATTTCAGGATGGACTGCGGGTGCTCATCGGGAGGCGACCCCCTGTGTGCTTTTTTGTTAGTCTTCATCACTGAAAAGGCTTCCCCACACAGATATTTTTCCCCAAACATGCACAAGGTTGACCCAAATGTAGACAGGCTGGAGCATTTGTGGGGGAATGGGTGAATAAACTGTGGGGCCATGCAGTATCGTATCGCCTTCATTTCCCATTATACGCAGCTCAATCACCCCATCTGAATCTGCACAGGTGCAGTTTCCACATCGATGGCAAATGGGTTGCAAAACAACTAAAAAATTTTTTTTTTTCAAAGTCACCAAAGCCCCCGGCAAACTTAGTCCCCCAGTTTATCAAAAAAGGGCGTTTTTGGGAACATCGAGTCCGATTGGTTCAACATTCGGAAACAGGGAAAGTGGGGCAAGTTGCACTGGGTTTTGTCCCCATAAAAATATTTTATTGAAATCACTTTGGATTTTGTAAGGGTAAAAAAGTCTGCTGAAGTGTCAGATTTTTTTTAACCTTCTGCTTTCTTACTTTACATTGCATTCAGGTCTTTTAGGTTATCCTGATGTTTTGTCTATAGTGCCGCTTGAAAATTTGTTTCCCACATTAGCTCCACAAATGAGAAAACGGGGTTTAGTAAAATATACTCAGCCTCCCATGGTTTTAAAGGCTCTATTTTCAGAATCAACTTTTCCCCTTGCCGGGGGGGCTACCCTATAACTTGCAGCATCATGTGATTGATTAACGCGTTTAAGGGGGCAAGGCAGGGACACTCATTATGGGTCTGGTTTATTGTGTTACCAGGGCCCTATCCCGGCCATTAAAAAATTAAACATATATAAAATGATCTCGGGGTGGATATAATTACCGCGGGTGTGGCCCGGGGTTTTTAGTTTGACACATATGGACAAAATAGAACTTGAAAAGATATATTTTTAATTTGATATTAATAACATGCGCACTACAGTAAGTACATCGACCCCTATCTATTTTGGTTTTGCCTGTGTGGCCCAAAAAGTCACCCCTTTCCCGTTTTACATTTTTTTCCCCCTTTATTTTGAATACACTGAGTATGGTTTTTACCCCAAAAAAATCTTGTGGTTAATAAAGTATTATTATTCATGTTTAATTGGTGATCTGTCTTTTTTTCAACGATATTTTTTTATACATCTAAACCAAAGGGGCGGTAAAAAGAAAAAAAATGCACAAAATATACTAGTGCACCCCCCTGGGGAAAAACCCCAGTCATCAGGGTTTGAGGAGAAGGCTCTACCATTGCCATGGTGTGTGGTTTATCTATTTGAGATCTATTGTATATATTATATACCTGCAGCTTAGGGAAGTAGTGTGTTAAAAGAAGGAAAAAAAGGAATATTTTAAAAATAACGTAACATGATTGTCAATATACAGTAATTGTTTTGTGGGGTGTTATTGAGTTTGCTGTCATCAAGGATTTGATTATTATTATTTCTTTCAATCAGGTTCGTATTTGTAGGATGTGTTGTGTTCAACTACATTCCGGTTTATCCAATTGTAAAGATAACAGGTTTTATTCATCGATTCTTTTTTACTGCATCAATAAACAGGTCGTCTTCCTCTTTATCTGGGACGTGACACACGCATGCACGGGGTTTTTAAACTATCTTCCTTTAGCAGGACATTGACTTTTTACCTGTGCTTTGTTTCCGTTAGCTGCACTTATGAATATGCTTGTATATCTGCGCTTCATATTTTTTGCTGCCTTCAAAACTTTCTCCAGTTTATGAGTTTGTCCAAAAACACCCACCATCTCATCTTCCTCTACATAAGCACAGTCCTTCACCCGTGAATATTTAGCGGGAGTGTTACTATTGGATTGCGCTGATGATGGATGGATGGCCTTATATGGGCATACACTAAATTACAAATGCCAGCGGCAAGCCTGTTTATGAACTTAATTTAATATAAACTTCACGGTTCACGCCGTGCTTTGTTTCCAAATAGCTGTACTTATGAATATGCTTGTATTTTGAATACGCTTTGTATTTATGAATGCCTTTTTATGTATCACTTGCTTCATAATCTTTTCTGCCTTCTCAATTGTCAAATTGCGTTTTGTTCAGCGCTGTTTCAGGGGCTTCCTTGTTTCTCGATTTTACGTAGGAGGCGTGATGATGTCACCGAAACCTGCCCCCAAGGCCATCAGCTCAACTCCATTACATTAAAGGAGAAAAAAACTTCCAGTTATGACCATTACGCGTAGAATGTCGAAATGAAACCCTGCCCAACTTTTTTTAAGTAAGCTGTAAGGAATGAGCCGGCCAAATTTCAGCCTTCTACCTACACGGGAAGTTGGGAAAAATTAGTGATGAGTCAGTGAGTGAGTCAGTCAGTCAGTCAGTCAGTCAATCAGTCAGTGGGGCTTTGCCTTTTATTAGTATAGATAAATTGCTGATTAGTCACAGACTATGAACTATTTCATTTTTAAGGTCAAGGGGGTGACACTGACAATGACATATTATTCATCCAAGATGGAGTATGAATAGAGACAACTTAGAAGACATCTTGGTACAATTTGTAATAATATTCCCTATGTGTTTATAATCTTGTGTTCCATCCATACTTCCTTCATTACATAACATGTCCATCTATTTCAGGGTTGTGGGTAAAATTTTGGGAAGCAAGGGGTAATGAGGTGCTAAAACATAAAGCTGCACATTTTAGCCTGTAAAAATCATTAAATAGAAATAATAGAGACATTTTTTTCTGTCTGTTGTAGCCATTATGCTAAGCTCCCCAAGAAAAGAATGAACTGACCAACAAAAGGTAATATGGGAAAATCTTGTGTTTAACTTGTTTGTCATTTTTTTGTACAGCTCTTCAATTTTGTTATATTTATATAGCATTTAACATAACCAACTGGATGATGCAACAGCAGCTATTTTTCCACCAGCATGCTCACCACACATTATCTATTAGATGGTGAAGAGATAGTTAGACAATTGGGAGCGGAGATATGGGAGCAGAATGGCCAGGCTGTGGTGAACAATTTAACATCAGGGCACATCCTGCTCTTTTTGAAAGATGCCCAGAGATCTTGACTGAGCACAGAGTGGGGATTTTGGGTTTTTATGTCTCATCCAAAGGACAGTGCCTTTTTTACAGCCCAGTGTCCCTGTCATTGCACTGGAGAATTGGGATCCACACACAGACCAAGGGTGCCCCATGCTGGCCTCACTAACACCTCTTCCAGCAGCAACTCAAACTTTCGCTGGTGGTTTTCCCATCCAAGTACTGTCAGGCCTGAACATGCTGGCTTCCAGTGGATGACCTGTTCTGAAGTACAAATGTATGGCCTTTGCTCATCCTTGACAAAGGTCCCAATGACACTTCATACATTCAGTTAATAAATCTCCCAAAATACCTATTTTGTAATTTTTTTTAAATTGCAGTAGACAATGGTAAGGTAAAACATTTTGAGTAAATGCTGTATGTTTTAAATGGGGGCGGGTGTATTTGTACCTCAGATTTCAGTAGTAGTAAATGTGTTACCAAAATACAGCAAAAACACTGCATTCTACAAATAAAGTGGTTATGTTCAGAGAATGAAATATGAATTTTTCCTCTTTTAGATTTCAGCCCCAAATAGTGAAAGCAATTAGACAAATGCACCACAAAACTCCACCAGTTCATCATCCCTGACCAGGTCACAGTGCTACAGGTTAGACCATAAAAAATTAAACTTTCATAATTTTGTGTTTTATTTTTAAATTTTTTTCCCCTTTAACTGAAATTTTTGTAATGCATAATTATTACTATAACAAAAAACCCAGTAGACTTTTATTCACCCATTGCCATTGAGGACAAGGAAAGCTCCTCTGAAGAAGAGTCTGAAAGCATAGTAAGGTTGGAAAAAATCATTATCTGTTTTTCAAGTGATACTTTATAAATGCCATAAGCCATCCCCCTTTTTTTATTTCATGAAACTGTTGAAAACCCTGACTTGTGTAAATCACTATCACAGGTTTTCATTTGGGAATGGCAGTTTGACACCACCATAAAAAATTCTTTCTTGTTGGACGGTATTTTTCAATATTAATCACATCGGATGTCCACACATGCATGATTGCTGTAGGCTGATGAATGTATGTAAATCAACCCATAATTGTACTTTTTATTTATTAAAGTATTAAAGATCCATCAGTTGATGAAAGCAATTTTGTCTGATCTGCCCATACAAATACGACCTAATAAATTTTCCCAGATTCAATATAAACAGAGGAGATCTTTGGGAAGGACCCCCTGCTGGATTTAAGAGACAGTCCTATGATCTGACTTACACAATGCTGGTGACATTTACAGATGATTATGATATAAATGAAGATGGAATTGATGCAGGTGGCTCAAAAAGGGAATTTCTAAGTTGTTGATGTGTCACATAAAGGGACACAGTTTACTTGAAGGGAAAGAAAATGAGACTTTTTTTGTGATGTGACGGTACAGAAAGTACAATTTATTTACTGGGTAACCCTTACTAATGAAACATGATACTCCAAATAGAAACTGCTGTACTCAGTTTGAGGATTTGTCAATAGTATTTTTAAAAATGTAATTAATCATTTGTCATATGATTGTGGCTGTTCACTTACTGTTTAAAATTTATTCAGTGAGTTCTACAACATGTTTGAAACTTTTGTAAAAACAGGTTTGTTTCAAATGTACGCCTAATTTAATAGAGATTCTCTGTACCTCGCCATACATTACTTATAATAACTTTTACTGAGGAAAAAGTGTAACATACTAACTACCCCCGTCTCTTCACTTGATTCCCAAACTACTCTGAATTGGCCCTTTTCAATCCAGAAAGCAGTAGGCATCGTAATAAAGTGTTAGACTTTCTTTCCCAATACCATAACTCCTACTCAAAGGGCAATGATGGAGATGTAAACTGGTAAGATGACCATAGAAGCTTTTAGCAAAGATCTAACTTCCTTTTTACAACACCATCGTTTGTAAGAATGATTTCAGAATCATGCAGTCACCTCACCTTACATATGAACCAGAGCCAGGATGTCTAAACGTTTCCACCTGCGTCGCATTTCCCCATCTGCAGAGAGCAAGCCACTCCTTTCGGGGGAAATGAACCACCGCCTAAGATTAGAAGGTTCTGCTTTTTAATTCTTTTTTGAAATGTTATGCCAAAAGGGACATTCTGAGAAAAAAGAGTTTCCAAAGGACCAGGATATAAAATTAAAACAATCTAAATCTAAACGAGTTGGTTTAAAGCCAGGAAAGCAACTAATCAAATTACTAAAGCCCAATACACAATCCAGAAGCCTAGTCAGTAAATCAGCAAAGGTTCGGGAGTCTTATATAACAAAAAAACAAAAAAAAAAAAAACAGTTCTTTTTTAAACACCCAAATGGCGCATTAACGTGACTCGGGGACCGCTGCGGCTCCTTTATTAATTTATTTGTCCCTCCATGATGAAACTCGCGATCGAGTCCTGAGCGCTCTGAGACAGTTGAAAGTTGCACGCACACGCATAAATCTCAAATCTTTTGACCTTCCGCCCTCCCTAAGTATTCGTAATCAAAAGGTTGTGAACATGCATAGTAATCCTAGACTGACCTCCCGACAGATGGCGGATTAGATAGAACAGAGGTTATGTTTCCCGGCGCACAGTCGACATTTTAATTTGTCCTTCAACTGTTTACCAATCTGTCACGTGTGCTATGGTCGCGTACGGCTGACGTCATCCTAGGCGACGGTTACGGAAGCCACGCTGTCTCCCCGCATTGTAGCGACAGCCGAAGAAAAACTGTTATGGAATGAGGCGGGATTTTCAACGAGGTTAGAAAGTTCTCCATCGCCGACAGACAGAGGGTAAAAATAATCTGAGTTGGGGGGGCACTTTTTCGGACGTGTGAGTTTTAATTCGCTCCACTTGGATTACCGCTCGCGACTTGAGAGTGAGGCCACGGCACTTTGTGTTCTTCACACAACAGCGAACTTGTGAATCCTCCTGTGAACGCCATCCCTGGTGCTGTTGCCGTTCAAGTGTTTGTGTCTCTGATTCACTTTACGGACGGGGTCCCGTTTTATTTTAAGCACCCAGAAGCAACTTTCTCTACATCAAAAAGCCCGGTCTCTTTAGGCTGTTCGGTGCGGTGGCCCTTCTTAACCTGCGCCACTGTGTTATCAGACCAGTCCAGTTTGTTGTTTTTTGTGAACCCCCAGGTACTCAGCTCTGCACATTTCTGTGTTCTCCTCCCTAATGGCGATTGGTCTTGGGGGGTCTTTGGCTGGCCTGAAGTCCACCGCAGCCCCTTTCTGTAATGCCGTGCTAGACCAGTTTGAACCGGTCTCCCCTTTGTTTATAAACATTATAAATGCATTTAAGGTTACTTTTTGTCGAGATATTATTCTAATACGGTTATGGAGATGATAATTAAATACACTCCAAACCCTATATATTCCATATTATTAATTTTATCTCGTACCTTTGCACTATCCCTGTCTTTTTAAATGAGTGGTTACCCCTACTGAAACCAAACCTTAATAAGGATTTCTTCAATAATTTTAACCAATTCCGACCCACCTTTCCTATCTAAAATACTTGAGAAAGTTGTTTTGCAGCAGCTTCAGATCTTTTTTGGGTTGTAATGGTGGTCAAGAGTTTTTCAGTCCGTTTTTTAAAAATTACAACAGCACTGAAACAGCTTTACTCAGGGCTGTTAGTGATACTTTACTTTTAAACTGACTCTGGGGTCTCGACAGTTTTAGTGCTTTTGGATTTGACTGCAGCCTTTAATACCATCAATCACAACATATCGTCAAGGCTGGATAAGTGGCTATGAAACTGAGGGGGTGCACTAGCTTGGTTCAAATCTTATTTCACTAATAGGACTTTTTCAGTTGGTAACAAGTCTGTCTTTACCTCTACTGCTCGTTTGAAATATGGTGTTCCCACAGGGGGCTATTCTGGGTCCTTTGTTGTTTTCTTTGTATTTAATACCACTTGTGTTCAAATTTCACAAATAAGGCATTTCATTTTTTACGATTACTTTTACTATGTCAAGGAGTCCTTAAATTCACTGCATAAATGTTATCATGATGTCAATCATTGGATGACCATCATTTTTTAATCTCAATCAGGTAAGACTATTTGGACCAATAGCTTCTGATGGGGCTGTCAGGATCATCCCCGGCCCCATTAGCTGGGTTTTTCAAAAATTCTTCTTCTTTTGGCTGCCGTTAGGGGGTTCACAACAGGGTCATCTTCTTCCATATCTTTTTGTCCTTTCATCTTGTTCTATTTACACCCATCACCTGCATGACCTTCTCACCACATCCATAACCTTCTCTTGGGCCTTCCTCTTTTCCTCTTCCCTGGCGCTCAATCCTTAGTATCCTTCTCCCAATATACCCAGCATCTCTCCCATGCCATGTCCCTTTCCAACCCCAATCTGCTCTCTCTGATCTCCCAACTGTCCAAAAATCTCAGGCACGGGAGGAGTTTGGAGGCCATGGAGAACGACCTCGGACAGCCAGGAGATTCCCGGTCCACCCCTGTGTCTCAGGAGGGGGAAACAGTGCAGTGTCAACACTGTATATTGTGAGGATGTGCGCTGCTGATTGACTCGGAGTTGGGGGCAGTGGGGATACTTAAGACCTCCTCAATCCCACTAACATGTCTTCCAAATGGAAGAGAGCCTGGGGACCAGAGATGGGCTCCCCATCTCTGGGGGTAGGGCACTGAGGTGGTCAAAAACTCCTTGGTGGCACGCCGGGGGGGATGAGATGCCGGTTCCTCAAGGCTCTGGATGTTGTAGGGCTGTTTTGGTTCCCGTTCTGCAACATCGCATGGACATCGGGGCAGTGACTCTGGATTGGCAGACGGGTGGCGGGTGTGTTCCAACTCAGAGGGATCACACTCCTCAGCCTCCTGGAAAAGTCTGTCTGGGTCCTGGAGATGAGGGTCCATGGATAGTCGAACCTCGATTCAGGAGGAACATTGTTTAAATCCTGGTCGCGGGAAAAGTGGACCAACTCTACACCCTTAGCAGAATCCTGAGTGTGCATGGGGGGTTTGCCCAACCAGTCTACATGTGTTTTGTGGACTTGGAAAAAGGGGTTTGACCAGGGCCCCCGGGGGAAACCTGGGGGTGCCCAGGAGTATGGGGGTTCCGGATCCCCTGATAAGGGCTGTACAACCGGGGTCAGACCTTGATCCGCATTGTCGGCAGTAAGTGAGCCAGTTTCCAGTGGGGTTGGACTTTGCCAGGGCTGCCCTTGTCACCGATTCTGTTTATAACTTTTATGGACAGAATTTCTAGGCGCAACCCGGGTGTTGAGGGGTCCGGTTTAGTGGACTTAGGATTGGGTCTGCTTTTGCAGATGTTGCCCTGTTTGCTTTGGCTGTGATCTTCAGCTCTTCTGGATTGGTTCACAGCTAAGTGTGAAGCGGCTGGGATGAGAATCACACTCCAAATCCGGACCATGGTCCTCAGCCAGAAAAGGGTTGAATGCCCTCTCAGGGTTGTGGGTGATATCCGCCCCAAGTGGAGGAGTTCAAAGTATCTCGGGGTCTTGTTCACGAGTGAGGGAAGAATGGGCGTGAGTTCGACAGGCGGATCGGTGCAGCGCCCCAATGAAATTTGAAATCTGTTGGGGTTTGGTGTTGAAAAGGAGCTGAGCCAAAAGGCGGCCTCAGTTACCATCGATTACGCTCCTACCCTCACCTATGGTCATGAGCTATGGGTAGTGACTGAAAGAACAAGAAACCAAATACAATTGGCTGAAATGAGTTTCCTCCCAGGGTGTCTAGGCTTTCCATTAAAGATAGGGTAAGAAACTCCCGTCATCCGGGGGGGCTCAGAGCAGAGCCACTGCTCCCGCATTGGGCAGTCAGATGGGTGGCTGCATCTGATCAGGATGCCTCCTGGTGCCTCCCCTGGTGAGTTGTTCTGGGCATATCCAGGGAAAAAGACCCGGGACATGCTGGAGGATTATGTCCCCCGGCTGGCCTGGGACCTTGGCATTCTCGGAAGGCTAGAAGTGGTGCCCGGGGGGGGAATCTGGGCCCCCCCGCTGCTTCCCCCCCCGATTTTTGGATAAGCGGAGGAGGGATGGATTTTTTTTTCTTTTTGTTTACTCAAATTTGGGTTTCCCTTTTTAAACGTTGTTTTAGTATTTATGAATGTTTGTTTTTGTTTACTTTTGATATTTTGGTTTTTATTGTACAGAAATGGTTTTTACATTTGGGGTTTTTTTTTTAATTTGTTTATTAAAAAAGTGATTTTTGATTTGAGCTTTTTTGTTTTGCTGATTTTGGGGTTGTAGAGACACAGAGGCCTGCAGTGTTTGGGAGGTCTGGACTGGCAGGAATGGGTCAAACCTGTTGAATCCTAGTACTTTTAGTCTCTCTTGTTCCCTTCCTCTGCATGTTTACTACAGCCGGGATGATCCTCACCCCATTCCAACTTCCTTCATTTTGACTTGTGTTCACTTTTGTCTCTGAGTGGCTTTTCCTCACAAAGCTGTTGTTTCACCTCTCCCCGCCCCCTTTTGATTTCATCCTTATTCCAGACCTACAGGCTTTCTTTTTCATATTCACACCTTTTAGGTTTTGTGATCCATCAATGTTTTGGGAAACCACACACTCCCTTTTAGAGGACTGTCTATCCACAGAAAACGTGATGTAGTTTGTGATCCATTGGCTGAGACCCTCATTCCGGCTGTGTGAGTCAAAGCATATCCCTCGCCGTTCTCAGACTCCCTTCAGATCATCCCCCGCTTTGTTATTCATTCCTGAATGGTACTGCTGGTGTTTGGCAGTGTTGACAATGAGTTTATATGTGGGTTGAGCTGTAACAAGTTAGGTCTGATCGACATAAAGGTGGCAAAGCACAGAGTTATATGCCTCTTTAACACTGGCACAGCAAGTCCAGGGTCTTGTTTTCCTTTGCTGTACAGTCCACAAACTAGTTAAAATCAGTGAGGGTGCAGGAAAGGGAAAACCGGTCGACATCCCAAAATGGTGATGGCACGGGATGGTCAGTAGAGTTTGCATTACAGAATATACTGTGTCTTTGTGATTCCCATCTGCGACAGGTGATACAAACTATCCCATAATGATGGAAACTCTCCGGCATATAATAAGATTGTAAGCCCCAACCCTGAGGCACTCCATTCAGGTCTGGTGCTTTAATAGTAATGTTTCCAGTGTTGCACCATTTTTTATTCACAACAATGGCAAGTCCACCTTCTTTCTTTCTATCACTATTATTCCTGCTGCTGTCCCCTTCGCACAATTTAAAAAACCATCCAGTGCACCCACAGAGTCCGGTGTTTAGCTCTAAGTCTGCCCCACTGATGCACTGAGTCTGCTGAGTGTATATTCCTGACCATCTTTTGATTTTACATTGTCATGATGACCCGAAGGCAGCTACAGTCTGTGCCTTCTCTTGTTCTGGGGTTGGACACCTGCTCTTTTCTCAGCATCCACTCTGTAGCTCTGCTGGGGGCCAACGATTAGATCAGGCACTCTGGGAGACCAAGGGGGCAGGTCTGGCAGTTGCTGTCACAGGTAAGCGAAATCAAACCTTCCTCACCACTTTGGTTATCCAGTTCTCCAGAAAAAAAAAAAAACAAAGAAAAACCCAAAAATGGGTTCTGATGTTAAACGTGGCCTTTCTGGCAGCACTGGATGTTCTTTTAAAATCTATGCATTGTTTAAATGGACAATTATATAAAGTGTTTTTTTTTTTTTTAATTGTTATGAAATATGACAAACTCCCCTGTTTCATTGCTAGAGCTAAACCACTAATGCCTGTTAGTGAGCATTAAAAAGTTTAAAAGAGATTTGTGGTTTCTGTTACTGCCTTACAGTTCTGTCAGAATGAATTTGAATCTCAGCCCTTTTTTTTAAATGTCTATGCAGTTTCCATGTCTGCTATTTTATTCTTATTTTCTCCCCTTCTCTAAAGATGCTCAGGTTTAGTGACCTGCAAGTCCCGACTTATATTAGTGTTGGTCGTGGTCTTGAATGTGAGTGGACCCTATGATGGTTGTTAGCTATTTCCCGACCTGTACAGGTACTCTGGTTTTGTCCCAGTTTGTTTTGCACTGGACTTTGGTGGCAAGGTAAACCAAGCCAATTTGGGATTACTACATGTAACTGTATCATGCAGAGCCCAACCAGGCTGTGTGGGTGACCCCAGAGATCCCAGACTTCCCTCTCGCCACTTTTCTAGCTTTCCGGGGGAATCCAAGATCCCAGGCCAGCCGAGGAAAACCCCCCCAAGCAGTCCTGGCCCTGGGGCCTCCTCCCATTTTGCCCCGGCCTCACCAGGGGGCCCAGGGCATCCTGATCAGATGCCTGGACCCCCCCTCTGCCCTTTTTGATTTGGGGGGAGCAGGTTCTACTTGGAGACCTCCTGGTTGACTTATTCACCTATCTTTAAGGAAAAACCCAAAACCCCGGGGTAAACAAATTTCAGCTGTTTTTATTCACGATTGTTTTTTTTCACTACACATAGCTATGACCATAGGTGAGGGGGAGGATCGATCAATGGAAAAATTTAGAGCTTTGCCCGGGTCACCCTTTTCCCCCCCAAAGACTGTGAGGCCCAACACCGCGGTTTACCGACCGCCCCGTCGATCTCCCCTCCATTTTTCCCCACCGTGAACAAGATCCTGAGATATTAAACCCCCCCCACTTGGGGAGGATCTCGCCCCAACCCTGGGGGGCATTCCCCCCCTTTTTTGTGAGGGCCTGGTTCGGGTTGGGGGTGTGATTCCCATCCCAGCCGCTTCACACCTGTTTCAAACTGATCCAAAAGAGCGATGATCCCCCCTGATGAAGTAAAAGGAAAAATCATCTAAAAACAGTGACTCAACCTGAGTCCACCAAAATAGACCCCCCCATGCCCTGGTTCTAGAAATTTGTCCATGTTAGAACAGAATGGGTGAAAAGGGCAGCCCTGGCGAGTCCAACCCCACTGGAAATGATTTCACCAAGCCTGACACAGTTGTACAGGGACCAAAGCCCTTTTATCAGGTGGTCTGGACCCCATCCCTCGGTACCCCCATAGGTTTCCCCCCGGGGACACAGTTAAACACTGGTTGGGAAAACCCCATCACCCTTTCGGACTCTGCTGGGGTGTAGAGCTGGTCCACTTTTCCCGGACCAGGATAAAACCCACTGTTCCCCCAGGTTCACTATCCACTGGCCCCCCTCCGGCCCCCCAAAGATTTTTTCCAGGAGGCTGAAAGGTGATCCTCGAGTTGGAAACACCCCGGTCCTCCTTTTTAAAGAGGGGCCCCCCCCCCAAATCCAGAGGCACTGTCCCTTGTCTATGCATGTTGCAGGGCATTTCAACCAAGAAGTCCTAAACATCCAGAGCCTTGGGGAACTCCGGGCATTCAACCACCCCCCGCCACCAAGTAGTTTTTGACTACCAGGTGACCTCAGTCCCAGAGATGGGGAGTCCACCCTGATTTCCCCGGCTCTGCTTCCTCTTTGGGAAGGCTTTTAGTGGGATTGAGGAGGTGTTTGGTATCCCACACGCCTGAAGAGGTCAGCAGTGCAATCCCCACCATATACAGTGTTGACACTCCCCGTTCCCCCTCCTGGGGCCCCAGGGGGGACCAGGTCTCCGAAGCTGCCCAAAAGTCGTTCTGGTTTCCCCCAAACCCCCTCCCATGCCTGATTTTTTGCCTCAGCAACCCCCAAAAGCCGCTTTCCCACTTGTCCCCTGGTACCATCAGTCCCCAAAAAATCCCAAAAAAAAAATGCCCCCGTTCCTTCTTCCCCCGAAAATTTTCACCACCGGTGTCCACCCGAATTTGGGGGATTGCTCCCCCGAATGTACCGACCCCCCCCCACAGCCCAGTCACCCCCCAAAAATAGAGGCATGGGCGGGCCCATTAAAACCAATGTCCCCACCTCCCTTGGGATGTGGTTGAAGTTCTGCCGGAGGTGGGTGTTGAAGCTATTTTGACAGGGGACCGCCAGATATTCCCACAAACCCTCACAACAGTTGGCCTACAAGGCCTAAAGGGCATCCTCCCCAACCCCTACTATCACCGGGTGGTGATCCGCACTCCCCCCATTTTTACCTGGGGAAAACAGAACCCGGGTCCCCGACACAACCAAAAAAGGGGATCATCAACTGAGGCCTGGGGTGTCCTGGTGCCAAGTGCACAATGAACACCCGATGATAAATGGTGTTTGTTATGGAAATTCGGATGAAAAAAGTCCAAACAAAACTCTACTGGGTTCAGATCGGGGGGTCCATTCCTCCCAATCACGCCTTCCAGGTCTCGCTGTCATTGCCCACGGATCGGGGTCCCCCCAGCAGAAAAGGCAGCCCCCAAAAGGGTTTGCCTCTAGCACCCCCAGGGCCCCAAAAGGGGGGATACCCAAACCTATTGGCATAAACACAAACAACATTTGGGGACCCCCCCCACTCAAAGGGCATGAGTTACCCTCGGCCCAATAAGCCCAATAGGGCTCCAAGGGAGGCAGAAAATATCCCCCAACCCCCCCGCCCAGGGCAACTTGTGTGGTAGGGGGCCCAAACCCCTCCCCAAGAAGATTGGTTTAAGAGTCCAAGCGTGTGTAGGTGAGTCCAACCTTTCCCCCTCGGCACTAGTCGGGCCCTTCCCCTTCAGAGGTTGACATTCCATGTTTCAAGAGCCAGCTTCTGTAGCAGAGGATCAGCCGGGCCTCCTCCGCCACCACCCAACTCGACTGCCCCTGATCTTTTTTTGGCCCCTTTCCCCAAGGGTGGAAAACCCCAGGGGGGGCCCTGTTGCCTTATGGCTGTGCCCACCCAGTTGAGGCCCCCAACCCCATCCCCAGGCCTGGCCCCAGAGGGGGCCCCGTGATATCTGGGCAAGGGAAAACCCCCCAAATTTTTGTTTTATTTTGAAGGTTTATTGGCCTTGTCCACCCCTCACCAGGACCAGTTTGCCTTGGTGGCCCTTCCCAGGGTCATAAAGCCCCGGACAACAGAGTCTAGGATCATCTTGACTCCCCCCCCAATGATAAGGTGGCATTTCGGGAGTTTTTAAAAGCATTTTTAATTTAATAATCATACTTTCACCATCAAATTTTTTAAAAAAAGAAATTTTTAAAAATTTGCATATTTGAAAATTTGTTATTTCTATCGTTAATGTGAACATTCAGTATAAATCATGATCAAAAAACATTGATGAAAACCGCCTGTCTGCAGAACCTTTAAATTGTCCGGCAGTCCACAGGGTGAGAGACACCAAAGCGGGAGCTTAACTGTTTTTATTACAGCCCCCTGTTCTCATTTTGATTTGCTTTTTTTCTTTTCCCTTTATTAAATGTCTCATCCTCACACATCTCAAATTTTTATTAGGATGCACTACCCCATACCAGCTTAGTTCAGACCCAAATTAAAACTTACTAGTACCCCCCTTTTTACAAAAATTTGGTTTAAAATTTTCCCTTACTAAACCCTGAACCACCACCTGATCGCTCTATGGGTTGGAAAGTCAAACAAAGAAAAAAACAGTCAAACTTTGTGTCAAAATTACACATAACTAAAAAGGTAACTCAATAGAAATACTGCAAAGAAAAAAAAATGTTTTGGGATGAATTACAAATTAAGAAGCCAAAAAAATCCACCAAAAAAACCCTGCAGACCCCACCCAAACCAAAAGGGCATAAAATAAGTGGAGAAGAAAATGGTGCTAATTAAAAAAGAAAATAATACCACCCCATGACCCCAAAAAAGGGTTTGCCGTAAATAATTTAAAAAACAAAAAAACCATGGGTGGGGAAAAGGGCCCCTGTTGAGAAAAAAAGACCACCTTTGGTTCGACAAAAAAACTTTTTTATGGAATATCTAGAGGGGGTTTAAAGTTTTCATTCTTTTGTCAAAAAAATGATGGCCCCGCTTTAATCCCCATCTGCCAGACCTCCACCCGGAAAACCAAGACCAAAAATCTATTTAAACACCCAACCAACTTTAAAAGTCTACCTAGCCTGCCTGTCTTGGTCACTACCCATGGTGTCTTTGGTCCAGTAAGGTCCCCCCCCCGAAAGCACAATTTAATAAAGATTGTCATCACAATTGGCACTTCAGGTTTGGTGTGTGTTCACCCATGCCTCATCTTGCTTCTGGGGGCTTTAAACTGGCACCTTTGGTAAAGTCACCAATGAGCTAGGCAGTGAGGCACAACAAAGCAAGGGGGTGGTGCAAAAAATGCTTTTATTTAAAACCAACAAAACAAGACAAAGTGTTCTAATAAATAAGTGCAGTGCATTCTAACTTTAAATAAATAATCCAGTAAAACAGAGATATCGTGGGGGTTAAAATTCAATAGAAAAAAACCTTTTAAAAAAACAAGGTTAAAACAATGGCATGAAGCAACTTTTTAAAAAAAAGCCCAGTGGATTCTTTAACTGGTGACTGGCATCCCCCTTCTTCTCCCATTCAGGTATCCACCCGGGGGCCACCTACCCCAATTTTTTCTGCCTTCTGGTCTCGCTTTCCAACCCCTAGCCCGGGTTTAGCACTTCCCAAAACCAAATTGGTTTCCCCCAAGCCAGGACCCCCACACTGGGGAATCCAACTTCGCCCCCCACCCCCCTGCCTTTCGGCCTTACGGGCCAGTGTGCTGGGGGTATACGGGTTTATACCCCGAAACCATTTTAATTTTGTTATAATGGTTTTTTATACCCGCACTGGTTTAAATTGCCTTAAAACTTTTTAAACCCAGAGGGAAAAATTTTAGGGTGACCCCTTTTTTTCTACACCAAACGGGCCTACAATGGAGTACATGTGTTGCTACTTGATCAACACGCCTGTTTTATTTTGGGACAGGCATATTGAAATCCTAGAGCCAAAAAAGTTTATGCATAAAACAGAAAGGGGGCCCTAGGCATGACAGCCTTTTAATAATATTGATCATTAAAAATTAGTAAAGCTGATGGCCCAGTTAAATTGTTTTAATAAGTATTATCCCCGAAAAAAAAAAAAGCTGGGGCTTAATGAATCCAAGGCAATTGCTTTTAAGGGGGAAACATACTTATACCCATTCCCTTAGGCAAGGTTTTACCTTTAATTTTTCAAGTTTTATAAATTATTTTTTTTTAAAAAAAATTTAAAAGTTTGCTGCTTTGGGCTGTTTTTCAAGTTCCTGGACAAATTTATTTTAAAAAATTCTTTATTCATTTTTTACAAAATTTCCCTTTAAAAATCAGGTTTAAAAACCAAAAAAGTTTTAACCCTTTTATAAAAACTTTTTTTAAAAAAATTTAACACTTTTATTTTTTGTGTGCTGTCCCTTAGTTTAAAGAATATTTTTTCAGATTTTTTAATTCATTCTCGTTTAAACAGGCAAAGCTAAAGAATCAAGGTATAAAGCCACCGGTTAAACGCCATTTATTCCCAATAAATTAACTTAAAAGAACTTTAATTTTACATCCACGCTTTGGGGGGCGTTACCTTTAATTTTATTACAGTAAGGCGTTCTTTTAAATTTGAAAAAATTTTTTTTTATGATTTTTAATGGTTTTAAGGGTTTTAAAACCCCGGAGAAAAACTTACCATTAAACAAAAAACAACTGTTAAAGTGAAAATAAAGTTTTAATAATAGCAAATTTAAACAGCATGAAAAAAAAATGATAAATTTTGGGACAACATATTTCTTTTTAAAGTTTTAAAAAAAAGTGTTTTGGGCAGATTCATTTATGTTAATGGTTTAATTTACCCTATTTAACAGACCAGTTTATTTTTATAACTTTAAAAAGAAAATACAATCTTTTTCATCATTTTTATTAGTAAATGGCTAATTTAAAAAATAAAAAAAGGGAAAATTGTGAAAATGTAAAAAAAAAAAAAACATATACCTGATGAAAGAGGAAGAAAACGACTTAAAAATTTAAATAATAAAAGTTTTAACAAACCGTACTGAAAATCCAAAATAAGTGTTAAAAATTTTTAAAAAAAAACCCTATTTCTTTTTCCCTTGGTTTAAAAAAATTTTACCAAAATTTTAAAAGTAAAATAACCTTAAAGTCAAAATGGAATTTTACTTTGTTTTTTTGAAAAATAATCAACAATTTCCACAATTAAAAAAAATGTGGCATTTTAAATGTTTTTCCCCTTCTTTCCCAAAATTTTTTCTATTCATTTTTCCAAATGTTCTAAATTTCCAAAAAATTCTTCAAAAAAAATTGTGTATTATTTAAAAAAAAAATTTTAGGGTTTTCTTTTTTTAATAAATACAGACTCAAATGGCCAGGGACAAAGACAAACTTGCAGCTTTCAAGGTTGTTGGAGATAATAAAGCTCTGGGGTTCCCAAGCCAAAGCCTGCTCAGCCCCTCTGCACATCCCAGCATACATACAGTGGTGTGAAAAACTATTCGCTTTTCCCTGATTTCTTATTCTTTTGCATGTTTGGCACACAAAATGTTTCTGATCATCGAACACATTTAACCATTAGTCAAATATAACACAAGTAAACACAAAATGCAGTTTTTAAATGATGGTTTTTATTATTTGGGGAGAAAATAAATCCAAACCTACATGGCCCTGTGTGAAAAAGTAATTGCCCCTGAGCCTAATAACTGGTTAGCCACCCTTAGCAGCAATAACTGCAATCAAGCATTTACGATAACTTGCAATGAATCTTTTACAGTGCTCTGGAGGAATTTTGGCCCACTCATCTTTGCAGAATTGTTGTAATTCAGCTTTATTTGAGGGTTTTCTAGCATGAACCGCCTTTTAAGGTCACCATAGCATCTCAATTGGATTCAGGTCAGGACTTTGACTAGGCCACTCCAAAGTCTTCATTTTGTTTTTCTTCAGCCATTCAGAGGTGGATTTGCTGGTGTGTTTTGGGCCATTGTCCTGTTACAGAACCCAAGATCTCTTCAGCTTGAGTTGACGAACAGATGGCCGGACATTCTCCTTCAGTATTTTTTGGTAGACAGTAGAATTCATGGTTCCATCTATCACAGCAAGCCTTCCAGGTCCTGAAGCAGCAAAACAACCCCAGACCATCACACTACCACCACCATATTTTACTGTTGGTATGATGTTCTTTTTCTGAAATGCTGTGTTCCTTTTACGCCAGATGTAACGGACATTTGCCTTCCAAAAGTTCAACTTTTGTCTCATCCCGTCCACAAGGTATTTTCCCAAAAGTCTTGGCAATCATTGAGATGTTTCTTAGCAAAATTGAGACGAGCCCTAATGTTCTTTTTGCTTAACAGTGGTTTGCGTCTTGGGAAAACTGCCATGCAGGCCGTTTTGCCCAGTCTCTTTCTTATGGTGGAGTCGTGAACACTGACCTTAATTGAGGCAAGTGAGGCCTGCATTTCTTTAGACGTTGTCCTGGGATCTTTTGTGACCTCTCGGATGAGTCGTCTCTGCACTCTTGGGGTAATTTTGGTCAGCTGGCCACTCCTGGGAAGGTTCACCACTGTTCCATGTTTTTGCCATTTGTGGATAATGGCTCTCACTGTGGTTCGCTGGAGTCCCAAAGCTTTAGAAATGGCTTTATAACCTTTACCAGACTGATAGATCCCCAATTACTTCTGTTTTCATTTGTTCCTGAATTTCTTTGGATCTTGGCATGATGTCTAGCTTTTTAGGTGCTTTTGGTCTACTTCTCTGTTTTAGGCAGCTCCTATTTAAGTGATTTCTTGATTTAAACAGGTGTGGCAGTAATCGGGCCTAGGGGTGGCTACGGAAATTGAATTCAGGTGTGATACACCACAGTTAGGTTATTTTTTAACAAGGGGGCAATTACTTTTTTACACACAGCCATGTAGGTTTGGATTTTTTTCTCCCTAAATAATAAAAACCATCATTTAAAAACTGCATTTTGTGTTTGCTTGTGTTATATTTGACTAATGGTTAAATGTGTTTGATGATCAGAAACATTTAGTGTGACAAACATGCAAAAAAAAAGAAATCCGGAAGGGGACAAATAGTTTTTCACACCACTGTAATTGTGGCCATCGCAGTCCAATCACAATTCCATTCCAGGATGTTTTGTGAACTTCTCCCGCATCACAGGCAGTTTGAGTTGATGTAACAGACAGTGGAGATGCATTCTGAGATATTGATCGAAATTGGTCCATCATTTACCATATCTCTCCTCTTTGGGAGAGAAGCAACGTGCTGCAGTTGGTCGAGTCTTTTCCTTACTTGTTTTCTGATGTCCTAGTTGCACGACAATGATTGAACATGATATTGATGTGGGTGATGTGCTTCCAATCAAGCAATTGTATATAGGGTAAACCCAATGAAACGTTAGTTGTTGAAAAATGAGGTTGCTTACTTGTTAAATAATAAGTTGGCTGAGGCCAGCTTTAGTGCTTGGAGTTCTCCTTGTCCCCTAGTAAACAAACCAGATGAATCTTACAGATTTTGTACTGATTATCGTAAACTGAATTCTGTCTCAAAGCCGGACTGTTACCCTTTACCCCGCATAGATGATTGTGTGGATAGAGTGGGGTCAGCAAAGTTTGTGAGCAAATTTGACCTTTTAAAAGGATAATGGCAGGTTCCATTGACAGCTACGCCAAGGAACTGTCAGCATTCGTGACACCTGATGACTTTCTCCTGTATGGGGTTTTGCCGTTTGGGGTCGAAATGCCCCTCACGTCAGCCTTTGTAAATAGGGTGTTGTCTGGATTATCTGGCTGTGAGGCCTATTTGGATGACGTGGTTTTGTATAGCTCATTTTGGGCAGATCATCTAGTTAAAATCAGGAATTATTTGTCCGTTTGACTGAGGCTTCTTTAACATGCATTATACAGCAAGTATTTAAAAAATACATAAGCCAACACAAAACCTTCTCCAGCCCCAAAGTTAAAACCAAAGGGTTTTTTATACATCGTGACTCTCCCAGAGGCTTAATCAGTGATTAATATCACCTGTTGCCCAGCTAGCGATTGCACTTCCATCAAAGCCAGCAGAGGGGCAATAAACAGTCGTAACACCTCCCCAGTAAAAGTATTCCCCAAAGGAATACAATATGTAAGGAAAAAAAAAAGGAAAGGGAAGGAAAAAAATCTTCCTGATCCTGACTCACTTCCACTTCAATTTCCACTTTCTGGGCCCCTAGGAAACAGGATAGAAAGAGGAACTAATAGGAAAAGTGGACAAAACTCATACTCTAGATGGGGGATCCGCAATTATATCATCACTACGGGGAGTTTCGACCCCAAACGGCATAACCCAATACTGGAAAGTCATCAGGTGTCACAAATGCTGACAGTTCCTTGGCCTAGCAGTCAATGGAACCTGCCAGTATCCTTTTAAAAGGTCAAATTTACTCACAAACTTTGCTGATCAATCAACTGCCTCTTCTTAGTTTTCCCATTAAATACTCGCACGTGTATAATTTTAGTTTACACCCCTAGGTGTCTAGTTTTGTTATGTAAACTTTTCTCATTTTTGGGTAAATAAATGGAGTTTTCCCCAAAAAAGTGGTATTGTGCCTGTTTTATGTTTGAATCAAGAGCCAGCCGTAACATAAAATTGGGGCCTTATTTCGGGATTTTGAGTTCGTTGTTGTATGTATATATTTTTTTATCTTTGGGATTTCCTTGAGAACTGGCTTTCACTCCGGTTGGTTAGTGTTTCAGCTGGGCTGCGTGTGAGTGGTCTTTCCATTGGAACACTGTTTTTGTTTTTTTTTTTTTTTTGTTTTGGTGGTTTTGGAAGGAAATCCCGGGTGGAGGTACGCTTCTCGCACAGCTGAACTCATTTGGAGAAAGGCTGTTACGAGGTTCAGCGTTCAAGTCAGCTCGAGTCCGCAGTCCTTTGAAGACTAGAGAGGTTAGTTTGGTGATGACAGGTATATCAGAGATGAAAAGCCAATAGAAATCCGGTGAGTACTTTTCCCCGAGTTTCTTTTATTAAATTTGATAAAGAGAGCGTTGTTTTGTGTTTGCGTGTGAGTATTAGGGGCATTGTTGTTGTTGTTAAGCGGAAGTATGCGTGTTGCTTGTATAGGCTAAAATTGATTTAGCTAACAGGCATCCATTTGAATTTAGGGACAATAGTAATTGTAGACAATAAGAGGAATACGTTTGAGAAGCGGCATAGCCAATCGATAGTGAACGGTTGTTGTTTACTGTTAGTTTTATATCGATGTTGGCATGATGTAATAAACCCTCTTATGAATTAGTAGTGCCATTGTCCCTATAACAAAAGAAATTTAATTGTATTAAGCAGTAATTGTAGGGACCTGTTCGATTGATCTGTTTAAATAAAACTGGTAGTTAATTTGCCTTGATCTTAACCCTTTATATAGGCTGGTAAACAAAAATTGTCTGAAAAGGTATGTCTGTATTGGCATAAAAAAATATTTGTTGTGGGTTAGAAGTTGCTAGTTTAAAATGACTTCCATTGGGAGTTTAGTGTTGAACTTTCTAAAATTTTTTAAATCGGTGCACCAAAGAACAACTTTAGAATTTGAGAGAGTCATGATTTTGTGTTGACTAGCGAGATAAAAGCCAAGAGGATATTTTAGGGCTTTTAAAAAAGCCAGTTGATTGGTCAGCAAAGTTTGTGAGAAAATTTGACCTTTTAAAAGGTTACTGGCTGGTTCCATTGACTGAAAGGGCCCAAGGAACTGTCAGCACGGTGACACCTGATGAATTTCTCCAGTATCGGTTATGCCGCTTTGGGGTCCAAATGCCCCGTAGTGATAATTCGGATGCCCTATCTTGAGTAGAGTTTTGTCCACTTTTCCCTATTCTTCCTCTTTCTACCCTTTTTTTCCCTAGGGCCCAGGAAGTAAAAAATATTGAAGTGGAAGTGAGTTTTTCTTCCTTTCCCTTCTTTTCCATTTTTTTTCCTTACATATTTTATTCCTTTGGGAATATTTTTTGGGGAGGTGTTAGCCTGTTTATTTCCCTCTGCTGGCTTGTGGAAAGTAATTGTTTGGGTGGGCAACAGGTGATATTAATCACTGATAAAGCCTCTGGGAGAGTCAAGAGTATAAAAACCTGTTGTTTTTCCTTTTGGGGGAGGAGGTTTGTGTTTTTCTCCTCTTCTTCTTTTCCCCTTAAAATACTCAAGGGGATAATTTTATTTTACACCCTAGATGTTTAGTTTTTTTAAACTTTTCATTTTGGGTAAATAAATGGAGTTTTCCCCAAAATGTGGTGTTGTGCCCCGTTAGTTACTCGACCAGCCGTAAAGGCACCATTGCAATAAACTGGAAAAGACAACAGAGAAATGCAGCATAAGTTATTGCTCAGTGCTGATTTGACAAACCAATGCAAGTAATTAAGAAAAGCCAAGTTAAAATTATTAAATGATCAACATTTGTAGCCTGGCACTTACCTTTGGGAAGCATTCCACATTTTTGCATGAGTACAGAAAGCTGGTGGTTTCTATGGTTGATCTTGGAAAAAAGGAAAGCAACGTTGAGAAAAGAAATGCCAAAGGTAGCGAGAGCAGAGGTTGAGATGGAGAATTATAGAAGTCAGACAGGGGACCAGTCAGTGCTTCAACAGGGCACCACCTCCTTTCCCTTTTTCTTTAATTGCGCCCCATAACACAGCCAGACTCTTCTGCTTCACTGTAGCTGTTAAAACATAAGCACATTAAGATATTCACTCAGAGTTGTATAAACTGAGTTGTATTAATAAATGTACCCTTACTACTTGTTCTGCCCCCTTTCCTTTGTACACATGCAGATCAATTATTACCAAAATAAACCATCACAATAATAGATAAAATTCTGCTTAGAGTAAAGTCCAACTAAAAATAATAATTGCTGTGTTTTTTTGTTGGATTTTGAAGGAATCCAACAATTGTAATTATAGCATCTTTTTTTTTTTTTTCTTTATATTATGGATACAGTAGACATTGTGTTACAATCCTTTTATATCTGAACCTAATGGGGCTAGGGGATTTCAATAA
>NW_024382549.1:0-2500 GCF_016835505.1 Polypterus senegalus
TGGTCTCAGAATTAATTTGAATAAAAGTGTGCTCTTCCCAGTGAATTCTCAAGCATACAATATCAGATTGGACACCTTCCCTTTTATCATTGCAGATCAGTTTAAATACCTCGGGGTAAACATCACAAGTAAACTTAAAGCTCTTTATCAATAAAATTTTTCCATCTGTATGAAAAAATTAAGCAAGACTTGCATAGATTGTCAACCCTTCATCTCACTCTAGCTGGAAGAATTAACGTTGTTAAGATGAATATCCTTCCTAAGCTTCTCTTTTTATTTGAAAACATTCCAATATACATCAATAAATCATTTTTAAGCAATTAGATTCAAAAATAACCTAATTTATTTGGAACTTAAAACATCCACATATACAAAGACTTTTTATAAACGATCTTATTAGTGATAGAAAGATTGATTTTATTGCGCTAAATGAAACATGGCTTAACTCAAATGGGGCGGCAGTTTTAATCGAATCTGCGCCTCCGGATTACAGTTTTACTCGTGCAGACCGCCAGGGGAAAAAGGGGGGCGGATTGGCAAACATTTACTCGAGCCGATTAAAATGTAAAGATGTTAGTTTTGGTAAATTTAAGTCCTTTGAGTATCTCGCCGTTGTTATTCATGGAGATTCTCACGTTCTCGTATTATCCGTGTATAGACCTCCTAAATATAACGCGTCTTTCCTTGAGGAATTCTTGACTTAATGTCAATTTTAGTTACAGACTATGACGCACTCTTAATAGTTGGCGACTTTAACTTTCATGTCGATAATCAGTGTGACCAAAAGGTAAAGGAATTCATGAACCTCCTGGACTCTTTTGATTTGAGGCAGCTCGTTAATCAGCCTACACATAAAGCAGGTCATACGTTAGACTTAGTGATTACTAAAGGACTTAAAGTTGATATAAAGCAGGTCATTGATATTGGTCTATCAGACCATTTCCTTCTACTATTTAATATAGAAATAAAGATAGAAAACGCTCATGAGAAGCATTTTGTTAAAAAACGCTTCTTTGACTCATCAGCAGCTTTAAAGCTTACAACTATTCTAAGCAATCAGTCCGTTTATAATGCCAACTATAATACCGAGGATAATGTAAATAGTAAAGTGGAAAACTTTAATTCTAAAGTAAGAACTGCTGTTGACATAGTTGCACCTGAAAAGACAGTTAAAAAAATCCTCTAGTATTGTTATTCCATGGAAGACCCAAAGATTTAAAAAGAACATGTCGTAGAGCTGAGCGTAAATGGAGGAAAACTAAACTAACTAACCATTATGAGATATTGAAGGTTAAAATAACAGAATACAATAACACTGTCCGTCTTGAGAGGCTGCTATTTCTCTAATATTATAAATAAAAATGCTAGTAATCCCAGAGTCTTATTTTCTACAATTGATCGTCTGTTAAACCCAGGTAACACAAAGGAATGCCCCAGAATACTTCCAGTGAAACCTGTGAGAACATTGCTGTATTTTTCAATCAAAAAATTAATGATATTAGAGATAACATAGTATATCTCCCCAACACTGCAGAACCTCCAAAGCCCCGGTACTCCGTTATAAACAAATTAAATGCTTTCACCAGGATAGATTTACCTGAATTACATAGTATAATCTCTCAACTGAAACCCTCCACCTCGCCCTTGACCCAATACCAATCAGGTTTTTCAAAGAAATATCAGGTGTGCTAATTGACAATATTCTGGACATAGTAAATTCGTCATTAGATACGGGGGTCTTTCCAGACTGTCTTAAGACTGCTGTAGTTAAACCCCTGCTCAAGAAAAATAATCTTGACCCTCTGCCTTTGAAAATTTTAGACCCATCTCTAACCTGCCCTTCTTAAGTAAAATTCTAGAGAAGGCAGTCATTATGCAGTTAAATGACCACCTCAATAAACATGCTATTCTTGATACATTTCAGTCAGGCTTCAGAACAAATCACAGCACAGAAACTGCACTCGTTAAAGTAGTAAATGACTTGCGGTAAATGCAGACAGAGGCCATTTATCTGTTCTCATCCTCTTAGATCTGAGTGCTGCATTTGACACCATTGATCACAATATTCTTAGAAATCGCCTTAGTCAATGGGTGGGCCTCTCTGGCAGTGTCTTAAATTGGTTTGAATCCTACCTGGCAGGAGAAAATTCTTTGTGAGTTGTGGTAATCAAATCTCAAAGACACATGATATCCGATATGGTGTCCACAAGGCTCTATCCTGGGTCCGCTGCTATTCTCAATCTACATGCTTCCGTTAGGTCAGATTATCTCAGGTTACAACGTGAGCTACCACAGCTATGCTGATGACACACAGCTGTACTTATCAATAGCACCTGATGACTCCGACTCTCTCGATTCACTAACACAATGTCTTACTGGTATTTCTGAATGGATGAATAGTAATTTTCTCAAACTAAATAAAGAGAAAACTGAAATTTTAGTAATTGGCAATAATGGATTCAGTGAGGTTATCAGAAATAAACTTGATGCACTAGGATTA
>NW_024382549.1:7500-53305 GCF_016835505.1 Polypterus senegalus
CCCAACGGAGGACCGGCGAAAACCTGGGGGAAACCAGAAGTTGCAAATGGCCAGTACCCCTCTTGGGCCTGCCATTTTTGGTAGATCACCCATGGGCCCCGGGGCTCCCCCACGGGGCGAATGTAACAATTTTGGATTTCCCGGCCGGGAAGAAGGTTTGCCAATGGGGGCATTCCTGGGTCTCCAGCCATTCCCTCCTTCAGCCCTTGGTGTGGTAGTTGCCTTAACTGGTCGATGGTGAACCTCTGCTCCACCCTTTTCTTCTAGCCCCTTTGATGATGATGGTCCCATCCCCCTTTCCTTTTCCCCGGCAGCAATCCGACAGTCGCCGAGGGGGGAATTAAGCCTGGAGGGGCATCAGCATTTGCATCCCGCCCTGGTCGATTTTGCACCTCAAATCAAAATTCTAAAGTATTTCTATCCCCCTTTTCCCCCGGGCCCCTCAGGTTCCGGGGGTTTAAAAACCATGAAAAGGCTGGCATGGTCAGTTAAACCGGGGAACCCTTGGTCCCCCAAAAGGGCTTAAAATTTCGCCTGCCCAAGATCACTCCAATAGTTCCCCCCGGGTCACAGTATTTTTTCCCCGGGCCGACTGGGGCCCGAAACCCTAAAATTAAGGCCACCACTTTTTCCCCTCCGGCCCCCTTTGGGGGGTCCCTTGGCCCCCCAATTACGGGCTTTTCCGTGTCCTATAAAGGGTTGGTTGTGGTCAGGGTATGCCAGACGGGTTGCACTGGTAAGAGCAGCTTTGAGTTTTTGGGAAAAGGCATGGCGCAGTCCTCCCCCTCGAACTTTTGGGCCCCTTTACTGTTAGCTGGTGCGGGGTTGCAATTTTGAAAAAGTTTTTCACAAAATTCGGTAGTATGAGGCTAACCCCAGAAAGCTCCGGTTTGGGGTGACGCTTTGGTGGGGGCCATTGCTCACGGCAGCACCTTTTGTTGGGTGGTCCCCCCCCATTTTAAACCAACCATGCCCCAGAAACTGGGTCTGTTGGGAGGGGGAGGTTACATTTCGGGGTTAAACCCAAAAACCCGGCCTTTTTAATGGGTCAAAGACTTCCCGAAGTTGTGAAAAAGCCTGATCAAAGTTTTGGCATGGATTAAAAAACGTCCGGGATAGACCACACACACCGGGTTCGGGGTTTTTTCCAGCACCCTCTCCATCAGTCTTTAAAAAAGGGGCCTTTGCGTTACAAAACCCCAAAACATTTTTTTGGGTTGCCCAAAACCCCTTCCCCTATGGTGAATGCGGTTTTTTGCCCGGGCCTCTGGTCTAGTTCCCCTTGCCAATACCCACTTCCCCAAGGGCCAAAGGGGCTGAACCAGCAGGATCCAGGGCCATAATCCCGTGTCATCGATCCCGGGGGGGGTCGAGTCTTTTGAGTGACCGTTTAACCTTTGAAAGTCCCACAGGGGCCAACCCCCCCTTTTCCTTTCCCTGACCATTTGATTTTTGGCCCAAAAGGGGGGTCCGGCTCAAGGCGCCCCTTGGCCGCCATCTCACAAAAACATTTTTCCCCGGGAACCGGCGGGCCGAAGAACCCCTCGGTTTGGGGGCCAAACGAATGGGGCGGCAAATTTCCAGTGTCCATTGGGTGTTCACTAAATTGGGTTTTAGTAAATCCTCCCCCTCGAGCAAAAAAGTCCCCTAGTCTCCCCAAAAATTGCTGAAGTTGCTCCTGCTGTTCGGGGTTTAGATGTTACTTACGAACCTCTACAAGGGGCGGGGCTCAGCTGGGGTGGGTGGTCCCGTGGGGAAGACCCGGGGTGGGAAGCACTGGTCTGGCTCAACATTTCCCGAGGGTCCCCGGCCTCTGCATCTCCTGAGCAACCATGGGAGCCGGGGGGTTTGGGTTCAAACCCAAAACCCAACCAGCAACCCCTTGGGGGGGGCCCCCTTTAGGGGGCACAGTCTCATTTTAAGCAAAAGGGGGGCCCCAGAGACATCAAACATTTCCCCGTGGGCCAACAAATTAACCCGATAATGCACGGGTCTTTTATATCTCAAAAACCCAAGGGAAATTGGGGTTGGTCTGGCCTTCCCCCCAAACACAGATAACAGTTTCTTTTTTTGGGGGATTACTGTCCGTTTACCCGGGGAACCCGGGGTAGTTGCTTTTGTGGGGGGCCAGCCCGGGAAGACCAAAATTTTTTCGGGGAACACCCCTTTTTTTAGCAAACAAATAGTGGACCCCCGTGTCCCCTAAGGCACTCATGGCCACCCCTCAATAGTGCAGTCCAGGTATAGTCCCTTTGGGAAAAACCACAGCCAACTTTTAAGCAGTCTTTTTTGAGGGGGGCTGGCGGGCGGGCCCCCGGGCCCCCCCCGATGCCCCTTTTCCCGCGGGGATGCTGGCCGGTCCCGGGCTTGGGGGGGGGGCAATCCCTGGCAAAGTGTTTTTGCTCTCCACCCGAAAACAGCAGTCCACTCGTTGTCTCTTCGGGGGGGTGTTGATTGGGGGGCTATCCATTAAACCCCGGGCGGTCCCCTTTCCCCCTTTGTTTAACGGCTCTGGTTTCGGCTGGGCGGGGTTTTAATTTGCCTTTACTTCCCCCTGGGATGTCTTTAACCCTCAGCCTCTCAAATCTCGGGGTGATGATAGACAGACATCTGGCGAAGACCTTTTGGGGTGAGGCCCGCGGGAAAAAATGAATCCGAAATTCTTCCCCCACTGTTTCGAAGGTGGGGTAACCCGTGTCAATACCCTGGCCACGGAAAGGCCCTATACCCCACCCTCATGCCCCGGCCCGGGTTTGTCAGCTTGTTTTCCCGTTGCATTCTGCTGGGAAATTCTTTGTCCAAAACACTGGTGGGGCAGCTGTGGGGCCTGGGTCCGAAAACCTTTTGATGTCAGATCAATGAGCCTGTTGCGGGGCCCCCCAAAACCCCAAAAAGGGCCCAAATGTGCCAAGGGTTTTTTTGGGGTTTCCCCTTTATTTGTATCCCGGGCCCGGTCCCCCTTTGCAAAGGGAGGGCTCTGGGGGGCCCAAACCGTTATGTGGGGGCAGCAGGTGACCAAAAAGAGGACCGCCCACTGGTAAACGGGGTTTGCGGTGGCTGCCGGGCGACCCAATTTTTCCCTGCTTGAACCCCACGCCCAAAACCGTCCGGGGAAAACTGGCACCACCCCGGGGTCTGCCTCTTTTTCCCCCGCCAGCTCCGCTGGGTCAGGCGTTTTAACGGCTGTTCTCTAAGATCATGCTCTACTTCTTCAAGACCCGTTCCTTGGGGGCCCTTCCCAAAAAAACCCCGGTTTTCCCCCCTTCCCCCCACCAATGTAGCGAACCCCCGGGGGCCCAAATCTTGAAAAATTTTTAAGCCTATTTCCCGGCGGGACCTCTTTAAGCTGTTTTAAACCCGGTTTTTCCGCTTGGGCCAAAAGCAAACTGTACCCGGTTTTTGGTACGGCGGGCCCGGCCCATACACCGCCTTACTTTTGACCCCTCGGCCGCAGCTGTACCCCGCTTCTAAAAAGACCTGGTTTTCCCAAAAACACCCCACGATCCGGTGTCTCGCATTTTAAATTCTTAGATGAAATCTTAGGGAAGAAAAAACTCTTTGGAAATTTTTTTTCACAGATAGCCAAAACAAAACCCCCAAATTCATCCGTTAAAACCCCCGTCGGGGGCAAAAACAAAACCATTTTTAAAGGGGGTATCTATTTACATTTTAACCAAGAGGCATATCCCCCCTTTTCCCCCCCGGCTCTTTAAAAAAATAATTTAAAATTTACAACAGGAAAAACAATTCTAACTTGGGTTTAAACTTTAAAAACTTTTAAAAAATTTCCTCTACAACTTTTTACATAATTTACCCAAAACCCCTCCTCCCGCTGTTTCCGGGTTTTTAATTTTATATATATATATATATATATATATATATATATATATATATATATATATATATATATATATATAAAAACACATTATACACATATCCCTGCCCCGGATGCGCATCCCACAAATCTCCATCAACTGCAAAATGCTATCCTATAATTGGACCCAACATTTCTTTTAAAAAATACCAGCAACCTTTTTTGAATCAATAAAACCCCAAAAATTAAGGCTTTTTTGAAGGGGGGAAAAGGGGGTTAAACACCGGATTGAATGGTGGTCCTAATAACCTTTGGTGAGTGTGTGTGTTTTATATATATATATATATATACATAAAACATACACACCCCACACACAAAAAGCAATACAATTTATTTTTTTTGGCCCCAAAACACACAGGAAATGCAAGAATTTTCCCGGCCCTGCCTTTTAAAGCCTTAAAATCCCCGAGAAAACAATAAAAACTCCCAAAAAAAAAAAACCCTTTTAAGGGGGAAAAGGAAGAAACCTCGGAAAGGAAAATTCAAAAAAGGACCCCCAGGTAAAATTTGGGGCAGTGGGTGTCAAAAAATAGGGGGTTCCAATAACAAAAATTTTTCAAAACAAAAAAAAGGGAAACCAGAACAAAAAATTCCCCTTTAATCCCGCATAATAAATTTTAAAGTACGGTTTAACAGTGATGAAGGAAAAATTGGGTTTTTGGATATTTTGAGTCCGGGAGACCTCACCCATTAGCCCTCCCCATTTGCATGCCAGGAAACCCTTTTGATGATAGGCCCCCTTTTTCTCATATTCCGTGCCTCCATCAGGGTGTTTTTATTTGGCAGGCAAAAAACTTGGGGGCAGGGGGGAAAAACCAATTCCACATTTGGGTCCCGAGAAAAGAAAAGAATGGTGGGGGTTAGTATTCAAAATATACTATTATGTTATAGTGCAATCAACAAAGAGATGAGTATGTACGTTAATAGCAGCTCTAGTCAGGATATGAAACAAAAAAGTGGTTCCAGATTTAAAGGCTGAGACTGAAGGGGGATTCTTATGGGCGGAAGACCCTCCACAGTTTTGGGGCCCCGTAACTAAAAAAATTTTCCCCTTTTTTTTTTTTTGGGAAACCCGCAGACCCCGGGGATCTTGGGATTTAATGTGCCAGGTTTTAAGTCAGATAAGTTCGCAAAAAAGCAGGACCTTGGCCATTTAATGCTTTATATGTTAAAAGGAGGATTTTGAAATCTTCCCCCAAAATTCTGGGGGGGATGTAAAAATTTGAATGGGGGTTTTGTGTTCATATTTTCTTTTTCTTGTAATAATTGCAGGGGATTTTGGATTAACTGGGGCGTATAGAGAACAGTTTTAACAGCCAGTGAACACCCCATTGCAGTAGTCAATTTACAGAGATAAATGCATGAATTAATTTCTCACAATTTTTTATTTAAAAGCCCTTTTAATTTCCTAACATTTTAAGATGGAAAAAACGGTTTTATTTTTTTTAAAACCGGGTTTTAAATGAATCTAGAGTCAAAGATAACACCTAGTTTGGGGGTGATTCAAAAAAATTTGGGATTCCAACTGGTTAAATGCACAAAATTTTTTGGGATCCCCACCCTCCAAAATTAACATTTTGTTTTATCTGTATTTAAAGACAAGTATTTCCCATTCATCCACCTTTAAATTTCCCTCCAAACAAATTTAAAAGACAACATCAAAAACTTCATTTGTTTAAAGAAAGGTTAACTGGGTGTCATCTGAAACAGTGAAAATTCTTATGTTTCCCAATAGAGATCCCAGGGAAGATGTAAATAAAAAACAGTAAAGGTCCAATACTATGGGGCCCCCCATAATGAATTCTGTGTATAATGATGGGAGTCCTGTCAGCACATTTTTGCATACGGAAAAGATTAAGGGCGAAAAAAGAAGGGGCCCGTAACCCCCCATCGTTTTAGCCTGTGCGTAAAAAAAGAATGGCAAGGTGTCAAATACCCCCTTAATCCCAAAAACATAATTACAGTGGGTTTCCTTCATCAAGGATATCAGAATGTCGTAAACCGTGTTAGTGCCGTTTCTGTACTATGACCAGTAAAAGCCAGACGGAATTTCAAAAAAATTGAGCTAAAATGTGACTGAAATGACTGGCTTCTTTTCTAGTATTTTGAGAAATGGTAAATTTGAAATACCCATAGTTATTTAGTATGTTGGGGGCAGGTCTGACTTTTTAAGTAAAGGTTTAATGACTGACATTTTTTATGGTAAGTGCCATGCAGTAATGAAATAGATAACGGGTTTGAAAAGGGGGAAAAACATCCATTTATTTTTATTGTTTTTTTGGCACTGGGTCTAGGAACAAGTAGTTTCATTTTTTTAATTAAAGTTAAAACTTTCCGGAGTTAAGGTTAAAAATTTTTAAAGTCTGAATGAAAGGGGGCGGGTCGCTAACTAGTATTTGGGTTTTCTGTGATGCTGAGATCTGGGATCTTATATTTTAATTTTCTCATTGAAGAAGTTCATAAAATCTGTACTGCTAATATCGATGGTATTTTGCACTGTTGATCTGAATTGCCATTTGTTAATTTGCCACTGCTCTAAAAAGTACCCTAATTTTTATTTATTGCTATTATTGTAGAATAGTATTCTGAGCGAGTTTTTAAAGAGAGTTTTTTATATTTTTTAAACATTTCCTGCCCATGCAATTTGAAAGACATGTAGCTTTGTTGTTCTCCATCTGCGCTCCAGTTTTTGACACTCTAATTTAAGAGCTCAAGTATTTTCATTAAACCAGGGAGAGTTTCTATGTGCTTTGATCACTTTTGTTTTTAGAGGACCACTGTGCCCAGAGCATCCACCCAACGGAAGTTGGAGAATTAGTGATGAGTCAGTGGTGAGTGAGTAAGTCAGTGAGTGAGGGCTTTGCCTTTTATTTATATATCTAAAAGATTAGAGATATATATCTAGAGAATAGAGAATATATCTAGAAAATAGAGAGTATATATCTAAAAGATAAAAGATATATATCTAGAAGATAGAGATAAAAGAGAGATAGAGAGAGAGAAGAGATAGAGAGATATATATCTAGAGAGATAAAAGATAGATATATATATATATATATATATATATATATATATATTTACACACACACATATATATATATATATATATATATATATATACATATATATATATATATCATACATACATATATACATATATATATACACACACACACACACACACACACACATACACATATATATATATATATATATATATATACACACACATATAAACATATATATACATATACATACATATCTACATATATACACACACAGCTATTTCAGTATCAGTGCAATACACTGCTTGTTAAAACGGATAACTCCAGCTCTTACGTGCAAGTCTGCGTGGATATTATGAACTATCAGATTTGTTCAAGTTCTATTTAAATTTTAAATAGAAGGAATTTTTATTTAGTCGACAGAAATATCTTTGGTAGGAATGGTAAAACAGACAGGAATATTATTCCTGAATAAATCAACTCAAACCTTAAACAACTTATAATATTTTGCTCTCCATAAAAATATATCCTGTCTAAATTATACAAGTTAGAAATAAAGTAAACGTTAAAAGAACAAACATTCAAATTTCTTTACTCTTATGTAATTTTATATAAAAAATAAACTTAGATTTTAAATATCCCAAAAGATTTTGCTCTCCATAAAAATATATCCTGTCAAAATTATACAAATTCAAATATGAACATGCTGCATAACAAAACCTGGAAATATAAATAAAATGTGTTCCTTTCAGCAATAACAAATCAAATCAATCAGTTGTCTTTGCTCATATGTCATTTTAGAGCTGGGCGCCTGGCATCTTTTTGGCACAGGTTGTTTCTGTTTGGTGTGAGGTTCTGTGTTGTGGAGATTCTCAGGATGGATTGCAGGTGCTCATCAGTGAGGCGATTCCTGTGTGCTGTTTTGTTAGTCTTTATCACTGAGAAGAGCTTCTCACACAGATATGTGCTACCAAACATGCACAAGGTTCGAGCCGCATGTAGGCGGACTTTTTGTTCTTCAAAGTCACCAAAGCCGTGCAAACTCAGTGCGCTCAGTTTATCAGCAAAGTGCGTGTTTGGGAACACCGTGAGTGACGACTTGGTTTAACATTACTTGGCAACAGGGAAAGTGGGGCAAGGTGCACTGGTGCATTTGTGTCTCCCATAAAAGCAGCTTCACTTGAAATCACTTTGTGATTGTGCACGGGTTAAAGCGTCCGCTGAAGTGTCAGATTCTTATTTAATTTGCTGCTTTCTGTATCTTCTGCATTGCATTCAGGTTACCCTGATGTTTTGTCTCATAGTGCCGCCTTTAGATTAAATTCTGTAATTACAGCCACATTAGCTCCACAAATGAGACACACGGGTTCAGTAAACATATACTCAGCCTCCCATCGGTTTTAAAGGCTCTATTTTCAGAATCAACTTTTCTCTTCAGCATCGCGGTGAGCTAGCTTCGCAATAACTTGCAGCATCATAAGGTACACTTGATTAACGCAGTAAGTGTTCGACAAGGCAGGTGAAGCGCTGCATTATGGGATCTGTAGTTTATTGTGTTACCAGCGCTTCATATACCCGGCTTTAATAACAATAATACAGTATATAAAATGATCTCGGGTCGGATATAATTACACGCCTGGCCGGATGTGGCCCGCTGCCCTTGAGTTTGACACATATGGACTAAATAGAACTTGAAAAGATATATTTTTTCAAATGTGATCAGCAATTCAGATAGAGTTGACGCCCACTACAGCCTGCATGCCTCAATAAGTCATCCTCCCCTCGCTCTTACTTTTTTACCGCTCATCTAATGAATACACTGAGTATGGCTTTACCAAAACAATCATTGATGGCAAATAAAGTATCCATTATTCCAGTATGTAGATCGGGATATATATATATATATATATATATATACGCCAGACGCAGCAAGAGAAGTAGTGTGTTAAAAAGCTAGAAAAGAAAAGGGAACATTTTAAAAATAACGAACATGACTGTCAATATACAGTATTTGTTTTGTGAGTGTTACTGAGTGTTGCTGTCATCAAGGATTTGATTATCATTATTTCTTTCAATCAGGTTATATTTGTAGGATGTGTTGTGTTCAAGTTACATTCCGTGTTTGTCAATCGCTGTAAAGATGACAGGTTTCATTCATCGATTCGTTTCTTACTGCATCAATAAACAGCTCGTCTTCTTCTTTATCTGAGACCTGACACACTGCATGCACGGGTTTTTTACACTGTCTTCCTTTAGCGGGACATTGACTTTTCCAACGTGTGCTTTGTTTCGCAGTAGCTGGATTTATGAATATGCTGTATCAGACGCTTCATATTTTTGCTGCCTTTTCAATTGTGTAATTGGTTTTGTTCAGCTCTTTGGAACTGTTGCTTTTATCTGTGCACTGGGCGCCAGTTCACGTGAGCCACTCGGTGTACATGCATCAAGGTTCCCAGCTGTGCTGGTGCCATCTCGCGCTATGTCCATGGCTGTATTTAATGTTACCTTAGTCCTGGCACTTAAAACTTTCTCTCGCAGTTTTCGCTGAGTTTGTGTCAAACACCACCCTGACCATCTCATCTTCCTCTCCATAAGCACAGTCCTTCACCCGTGAATATTTAGTGGTAGTTTGCTATTGATTGCCGCTGACGGACGGCCTTATATGGGCAGGCACTAAATTACAAACGCCAGCGCAGCCTGTCTATGAACTTAATTTAAAGTGTAGGTTTACATCGTGCTTTGTTTCAAGTAGCAGAACTCATGAATATGGTTGTATATGTCACTTCGCCGCTTCTTATTGTTTCGCTGCCTTCTCAATTATATAATGCATGTTTTCTTCAGCGCTTTTTGAGGTCTTCCTGGTTTTCTATGTACTGCGGATTACGGGAGGCGTGATGATGTCATTACACTAAACTCCGCCACGGCGTTGAAGCTCATCTCCATTACAGTAAATGGAGAAAACTGCTTCCAGTTATGACCATTACTAGAATTTCGATATAAAAACCTGCCCAACTTTTGTAAGGAAGCTGTAAGGAATGAACCTGCCAAATTTCAGCCTTCCACCCACACGGGAAGTTGGAGAATTAGTGATGAGTCAGTGAGTGAGTGAGTG
This sequence comes from Polypterus senegalus, assembly GCF_016835505.1. Classification (NCBI taxonomy): domain Eukaryota; kingdom Metazoa; phylum Chordata; class Cladistia; order Polypteriformes; family Polypteridae; genus Polypterus; species Polypterus senegalus. The sequence continues at coordinate 17,492 of NW_024382549.1, forward strand.
AGTGAGTGAGGGCTTTGCCTTTTATTAGTATAGATTTACATAGGAATATAAGTAACAAGCTGGTTAAGTTTGAAGATGATACCAAGATGGGCGGATTAGCAGATAATTTGGAATCCGTTATATCATCACAGAAGGACTTAGATAGCATACAGGCTCGGGCAGATTTGTGGCAGATGAAATTTAATATCAGTAAATTTAAAGTATTACACATAGGAAGAAAAAATTTTAGGTTTGAATACACAATGGGCCATGGAAAATCGAGAGTACACCTCATGAGGGAAGGATTTAGGAGTCATAGTGGACTCTAAGCCATTAAGAAGGCTAACAGAATGTTAGGTTATATAGCACGATCTGTGGAGGACAAGACATAGGAGGTTATGCTCAAGCTTTATAATGCACTGGTGAGGCCTCATCTTGAGTACTGGGTGCAGTTTTGGTCTCCATAAAGACATAGCAGCACAAGAAAAGGTCAGAGAAGAGCTGACTAGGCTGATTCCAGGTCTACAGGGGTTGAATTATGAGGAAAGATTAAAAGAACTGAGCCTTTACAGTTTAAGCAAAAGAAGATTAAGAGGTGACCTGATTGAAGTGTTTAAAATTATGAAAGGAATTAGTACAGAAGATCGAAACTTGTATTTTAAAATGAGTTCATCAACACCACGGAGACACAGTTGGAAACTTGTTAAGGGTACATTTCACACAAACATTAGGAAGTTTTTCTTTACACAAAGAACGATAGACACTTGGAATAGCGACCAAGTAGTGTGGTAGACAGTAAGGCGTTAGGGACTTTCAAAACTCGACTTGATGTTTTCTTGAGGAAACAAGTGGATAGGACTGACGAGCTTTGTTGAGTTGAATGGCCTGTTCTCGTCTAGAGTGTTCTAATGTTCTAATTACGTGAGCTCAGTTACACTGGCACACGTTACACTGCGGGGTAAATGCAAAGGAGAATAACGACAATGTACACCTTCAGAGGTGGAATAAATCGAGTGTATTTGGAAACATTCCATTGTCAAATGTAAAAATGCAAAGGAGAACATTTTAGATAAAATGAGGAGTTCTGTCAATTAGAAACAATGCAACATAACTATTATGCTTACTTTATTTATTCTCACCAAACGTTACATATCTACATGGGAAATGAACATGGGTGATGTGTATTTAATAATTCTGATTAAAATACACTGTCAAAATATATTAATGAGCAAACTGAGACACATTTGCCTTTAGGAAATCTCAAAAAGCTTATACATGGTAACTTAGGACAGAATGCTAACGCCACACATTCTCTACTGACACAATTTCACAAAAAAAAATCGTAAAGCCCATCCAAACTCATAGCCCTCTTGATTTTTGACCTTATGATTAATTGTCAATATCATATAAATATTCATTTTAAGAAGATGGCAAGTCTGCTATAGCCTGTTCAATAAACGCTCCATTTAAAATGTATACATATACAGAATATAAAACAGAATCTTAAAGAAGCAGGACTCGTGAGTAGTAAAGAATATGAGACTGAGAAATTATAATTCAGAATAATGGGAACAAGTAAAAACTACGACTTCCTAAAATGGACACTGTAAAACGTAGGCATTTCAATAAATTTAGAAGGCTTGCGTGTGTATTTCAATATCGATTTAAGAACTAAGCAAGCCACCTGTTGTACTAAACGGTAGTTTAAACAGCACTTAACAGTAAATAGTCTAACAACTATCAATAAAATTATAAATTATCATGACTTACAAACCAGAGCGCATATTAAGATCTCAAGATGCCGGTCTGCTTACGATTCCAAGGATTAATAAAATAACAGTGGGAGGTCGAGCTTTTAGTTACAGGGCCCCTAAACTGGAATGGTCTGCCTGCTACTATAAGAGATGCCCCTTCGGTCTCAGCTTTTAACTCCTGGCTGAAGACTAACTACTTCAATTTAACACACCCTGACTAGAGCTGCTGATTAACTCTACAAACTGCATCTCTGTTGTTAGTCATTAGCACTAAAACATAAGTAATATGATGGTTATAATTTGATACTAACCCTCACCTATTCTGTTTCTCTTCTTGTTACTCAAATGTGGCACTTGGTGCCACGCCCACCTGCCAAATGGTTTTGCCTGCCTAAGGTGAAGTTATCCCTGATGGAGGATCGCAGGAATCATGGGGTAGAGGGGTCCTTTCATCAGATTAGTGCCATATCATCTGTGGAATGACCAAATGGGGGAGGCAGCTTGATGAATGAGGTCTCCAGGACTCTAAACAAATCCAAATCCTATTATGTGATATCATCTACTGTTAAACTCTGGTCCATTACTTTTAATTTTTTTATTTTTATACTGTATTGAGGATTTGTTCTGCGTATTGTACTGTATTGTACTGACCCCTTCTTTTTGACAACCACTGCACACCCAACCTACCTGGAAAGGGGTCTCATTGAACTGCCTTTCCCGAGGTTTCTTCCATTTTTCCCTACAAGGGTTTTTTTTTGGGAGTTTTTTCTTGTCTTCTCAGAGAGTCAAGGCTGGGGGGCTGTCAAGAGGCAAGGCCGCCAACAATGAAGGTTCACACTGTCCCGCTGCACGCTTTGGAAGCGCTAATTGGCTGAAACCGTTTATAGTAAATTGTCCCAAGATGGAAGTGCCGTATAGCGATCTGAAACGAAGAGACATCCTTCCCCCTCCACTTGATTGGTGGAATTAAATGATGTACCCGCCCAGACTCCCATCCCTCCACCTGCTTGGTTATGCAATGATCAAGAGCAGTTTTGATGGATGCTGCCTCTGCCTTGGCCCCCGGTCTGTCAACACCTGTTTGTTGGCTGGACCCCTACTTCCCTGCCCCTTCTCCCGAGGACATGCCCAGACATGTTCCTGTCTATATCCTGCCGGCCCGATCGGGCATGTCCAGACATGAATTGCCCGACTCTGACAGGTGAAAGGAACACATTCAAGTAAGCCCCATCCCTTCTGAAAGTTGTGTATAAAAAAGCGCTTCATCTTCTTCCGCTCTATTATTTTAATATCATCACGAGATTAAAATATCTATCTAATCTTTGCTTTATCATTTGTAAACCGCTTTAAATTGCTCTCTGGAAGCCGTAGTTTGAAACGAAACAGCTTCCCATTTTACAGAAAATCCTCTCATCAGTGAATCCGGTTTCCCGCAGAAAGACAAGCGGACAGGATCTGCGCTCGCCTGCCCACATCTGTGTGTAAGCTTCTGAGCACCAAGTCCTGTTGTTATCCGCTTGCCTGCAACTAACTGTGTGCAAACTCCCACCACCACCCTGTCTTGCTGCTGAGGAATTCTTTGTGGAGAAAAGCAAGTTTTGTGCTTTTTAAGGATCACGTGTAAAGTATGAGAACTAGGTCAATACAAGCCTGTTAAAAATCGCACAGAGGTATACAGCAATTCCCTTTTAAATCACGTATCCTTGGCTTTATAATTATAATATATAAAAATTAATCTAAAACTTTTAAATAATCAAGTCACGGGTCTGTATTTTGAGGATCCACATCGCTGAAGCTTAAAGTCAAGTTTAGCGGTCATTTTCAGCTTCTTCCAAAACACGCGTTACCCGCATGATGGCGTGGGGACAGAAAGGCGATTCACACTTCAGAGGCAGCAGGTGTGTTTGCTGATCAAGCATTTTGCTGACAAGAGATGTTCACACACAACTCTTTTAACCTCATGTCAGATCTTCCGGTGGTCAGTGTAAAACGATCTTTAAGAGAAGACAGACAACTGCTTAAAAAGCTCTAATTATTACAAAGAAGGCTTTTTAAAAAAATACCTTCTTTTCGGTGTACGGATTTTAGATGTAAGCCTTTCACCGGACAGAGGGCATTGGCCACCTGACCATTTAAAATGGAGGGCAAAAGGCACAAATTTGCTAAAAGAAATCACTGTCCAAATTTCAAAAAAGTCCTGTTTTTTAATCTATAAAATGAGACTTCAAGAGGCCTCTGTCCATTTCCCTGCTCACCGCTAAGACCAACAAAATGCCTTTGATTTTCGGGTGAAAATGGTGCATCTTCATGATCTTCTTAGAACAATGTTTTCTATTTGTGGATAGGACTAAATGAAATATAATTACTGTTAATACAGACTATTATCCAGAGAGTCCCAAAAATAAAGATCACGGTAAGGCCTATTAATGATTGTTATATGTGTCAAATGATAATGCTTTAAAAACGTATGGCTGAATGCTGAAATTTTTTCCTTAGGGTTATATATCCAAGTAGACTCAGAAAATATCTGTTTAAAATGTACAGGATTTAATTAAGCACATGAAGTGCATGCGCATACATGTGTATGCGCTCTCGTGCTGAACAGGAGTACTTTGATTACAAATAGCCTATAATGTGCAAGAGTCTGTCTAGTTGTCATAAAAATAGAATTTTTATATTTACATGCTTCTATCTGTCGGGACCGGGTATGAAAAGGGTGATGTGGTTTAAAACGTGCATGACCGGCATGTGTGCGTGCGTATGACACATTAATAAAAGGGTGTTTTAAAACGAAAATCTATCCTATAATTGAAGGTTGCAAGCCATTTAATTTGCACCCTTTAAAAGCTGAAGTAGCTTCTCAATGGGTCTCCCTTGAAGCAGCAGGGAGGAATAGTAGTTTTAAAGAGCGCCTTCATTTTGTTTTCTAGACGATAACCCTTTACAACATGAATCAGTTTCTCAAAGGGCCTCCCCTGATCTGTCCAAACACAGTAAGTGTCATTTTAGGTTTCCATTTATCGAAGAAACATAATGGGCATACATAGCTCCAGATTTTGTGAAAAGATGTCTTTAACTGAGAAGGTCAAACTTTATTTCCAGGTCCCGATCCAGTGGGTGTTTTAATGCAAGTGTTGGACGGTTCAGAAAATGTAGCACTCTACCAAAACGCTTCAGGTTCTAAATTCTGATGAAATAGCCGTAGACAATGCTCTGCTGGAGCTTTTGAAGAATACCTCTTCTGAGGCCAGAACGTCCTCAGATCCAGGTCCTTAACAGCCTGACGTCCTTGACACGAATGTAAAATCCCCACAACCTTCTACCTCAGGTACAAGTAGAGCCCCACTTCAGAACTTACCTGTCAACAATTCAGTTACATTGAACGGCCCTGTAATACAACCTTCTACCTCATGTACAAGTAAGGTCCACCTTCAACACTTGCCTGTTGATGACTTAACAGTGTCAGATAATTCAGCCCTACACCTTCAGACTGGAGCTGGAATGACTAGTCCGTCTGGGGCAAACTTGAATGTCGATACCAACTCTCCACAGCCATCTACCTCACATACGGAGAAAGTAGTACATACAGAAAGCAACTGTCAAAGGAGGTGTTAGATTGATTGATGACTAAGCCCCGCCCCCAAATATGAAAATATAATTTATGAAAATATGATTTATGACAATATAAAATATGAACTATACCCGCCCTGGGGAGGTTGGACCACCGTCATAATTGATCATCTCTAAACCCCGCCTTTACGGTGGGTCTTTCGTCAAACCGGACACTTATCACTCCCCATTAACAATACTCACGCCGAGTGCGCCTTTATCTCTATCCTATAGGGTTAGGGGTGAGGCGTGTCTCTCACCCCGACTGTGGGAGGAAACGAAAGAGTTCTTGTATAAAATTCTAGTCATTTAGTGAAAACGCCACGACACACAAAAGCAAACAGTCTTGTGAACGCTCCTAAGAAACTGAAAGCAAACAAGGTGTCCAGAAGAAACGGAGTTACGGGAACCACGCTTCCAGCTCTGTCTGGTACGCATTCTAACTGTGCTTTGTGCCGGGTAGAGGTAAAAAGAAATACTGAGGGACAGCTCACGATTGCCGCTTTCCAAGAAGTATCCTTCCGAATATAACGAGGCCGGTCACTGAAGAGGAGAAGGAAGATAAAGAAAATGTGATGAAGGAGCGAGTGAGTAAAATAAATTTTTCTATAAAAGAATGTACATTTTTTAAAGCTCTTATGCCAAATATTGATGAAGCCATTTATCAAGGAAAACTGTCCGACCAGATGAAAAGAATTAAAAGAAAATTGGAGGAGTTTAGCATGTTGAATAATTCATGCTCGGAGGAGGAGGAAGAAAACTGGGAGTCAACTGCCCCCTAAGTGGACAGAGGTCTTTTCCATAGTCTACATTAACCTAAACCCTATCGAGAGGTCTTCAGCTAACTACCCTTCCTGCTGGTGCTAGCTGGGCCGGTCATCTCCCTGTTCTCTCGGCCTCTGAGGTAGCAGAAGTCCTCAACATTTTGATGCGCTCCTAAGAACCAAGCTCCGGGGTATGGAACATGTGTCCGCCGCGGACTACGTTTTTGGCCGGCTAATCTTCAAGCCAACACCACATACTCAACTCCCGACGAGATGATCGACACTAACCTACAGCCTCGCTACTCTGCGGCAGACCAGATGCTGACAAACAACGATGTGTTTTCTGTGGGTAACAACCAGCACCCTGCCGGCTACGCTCCTGATCAGGCCTGTTGGTCTATGGAACAGACAGCGGCAGTCATTGGCCTGTTTTGGCCCGACGACATTGTACCTAACTCCGGGTACTCTGCTTCTAACAACTCTCCTTCAGACCCACCGTCTTGGCCGGATCTTCTGATGCCCCTCAAATGACCAGATCTATTGGCCCAACCTCAGTGACCCACCCCTGATGATATGTATTGGCTGCAGTCTCCTGGAGAACCGTACAGTACCTGACTTTTTTGTCCCTGCTGAGGATGCTCTGTGGAGCCCAACAGTCGCCGAGGAGATAGCCGTGCAGACCATGCAGCAAGAAGAGACTGTGGATGACTTGGTAAATGCTCTGGCCGCTTGGAAGCCATCGTCCCAGGATTCTGATTATGAGGGCATGGACACTGAAGAAACCGACGGGCCCCTGGGTGAAACACTTCGAAAGACTCTGAAACTGATCAAGAGTTTGATTGCGGCTCTGCTGGACATAGTCAATCGGGACCTAAAAAGCACCTGTCAAGATTGTTTCATAGACCACCCCAGCCAGACGCAGCGTACGCGGTTCGTCTGAGCCCGACTCGTTTATTGGGTTGGCCGCTTTCAAGAGGTTCCGACTGCTTTCTGCAAACCGTGGCTCAGGAGCCTGGCCATAAAGACTCTGGGTTGCTTCAACATCTTTCCGCCTTTTCACAAGGTTCATTCATTTGTTCAAAATGCTGTAGATGAACTGGAAAATGAACATTCTATTAGCGAGGCTATTGTACAAGCCTTTCACAACATGGATGATCCATCTTACTCAAAAATACGTGAAATAGCCGATGCTTTCTCTAAAAGGCATTTTTCTGTACCAGACATGACCGATGCACCTTTGGGGTTTTACTGAGTCGACATAGAAAAAATCAGACGAAGTGTCTGAACTCAATGTGCCGGTGCTATGAAATGTTTTAATAATGTTTTTAATACTGCTGTTTTTAAAATTACCAATAAAGCCTCATTTGATTTTTAAACCATTGACATTTTTACTTGAAAAGTTTATTATAACCCACAAATCCTGGTAGCTTTGGGGGAAAAGACTCTTTGAAAAGAGCTCTTGAGGTTTCGGGTCAGAAAAGTAATGACCAACAGGTGTCGGATTGGTTATCCGGTCAATATGCTTATACAATTCACAAACCCGCTAGAAGGCATTTTAGGAGAAATAAGGTTTATGTATCCGATATAGACTCGCAATGGTAGATGGATTTAGCGGACATGACAAATGTGTCAGAGCATAATCTGGGTTATAGATATTTGTTAACATGTATCGAATGCACTTTCTAAGCGTGGGTACCACCCTGAAGAACAAAATGGGTAAGGAAGTGACAAGAGCCTTCCAAGACATTCTGAGCCGGGTGTACTCAAAGAAGCTCCAGACCGATAAGGGGAAAGAGTTTTTCAACCGAGATTTTCAAAAGCTGTTAAAGAAGATCAGAATAAAACATTTCACCACAGGAAATGAATTAAAGGCCTCCGTGGTGGAGAGATTTAACCGCACACTAAAATCTAAAATGTGGAAATATTTCAGCGCTTATAAACACAAGAACCTACATTGATAAATTGCCGGATCTAGTATACTCTTACAACAAAAGTCATCATTGAAGCATAAAAATGGCTCCTCCGATGTAAACACGCTAAATTCCTGGAAAGTTTTCAAAAATTTATACAGCTTAGCCAGCCCCGGGTCCACCGTTGTTTAAGTTCAAAGTAGGAGACAGTTAGGGTGTCTAAAACCAGACATCCTTTTGAGAAAGGTTATGAACAAACATTTTCAGATGAAATCTTTACCGTATCTGAACTTGTACTTAGGGCACCGGCGGTGTACAAACTGAAAGACTACGATGGTGAAGAGATTGTAGGATCCTTTTACGACCCTGAATTACAGAAAATTAAAGTCGGATACACAGACGTTTACAGGATCGAAAAAATACTGGCCAGGAAAGTTAACAACAACATTTATTCATAAAAAATGTAGCTCAAAGTGCTTTACAAAATGAATAGAAAAATAAAAAACACAGTAAAAAATAAAATAAGTCAATATTAATTAATATAGAATAAGTACAGTCTGATGGCCAGGGTGGACAGAAAAAACAAAAAACAAAAAAAAAAAAACTCCAGAATAAAAAAATAAAATAAAGAATAAAAAACGACTCATTTTAGTCAAATGGCTCAGCTGGCCAGAAAAATTTAACAGCTGGATACTGGAGAGCCAAGCCCAAGATGTTCAATAAAATTCACAGGGCTCCTAATCGACTCTTCATTCTCTAGCGTATATGATGGAGCAACAGTTTTTTTGTGACTCTACCGAAGCAACGCTTCCTCAGACATTTTCCCCTAACACAATTTCCAATTTCACGACGAAGCTTGCTAAACCCATAGAATTAGGTTCTTGGGAAGTAGGTCGAGCCGAAATTCAGTACCCACATACGTGGAATACCATAGACAAACCAGATAACGAATTCTACATTTCAGCTCCGGGGTAAAAACATTACTACATTCCATGCGGATATTACGGTATTCACGACCTACTGTGTTTTATGAATTACAACCTTAAGCCTGCCCACTTTGACAGATGTTGCAGCTGGATTTGTCCCTTCTGAGAACCCTGCGAAATTCAGTTATAATGCGGTGGAAAGAATAGTCTACGTGGTACCGGGTGAAAAGGATGAAACTATACACTTAAAAAGGACAGCTGGGGCAAATATTAGGAGCGCATCCTGATCAGACTCGGGGTTTAACTTATAAGGCTCCTTTCCCCCACCACATCAGGGCCGGCTTTACACTTTGTAATGCGTATCAGGGGATATGGTATCTCAGAGAGTCGGAGACAGCTACATACCCCTTTTGAGGTGTGTTCATATAGAGGATCAGGCTAATAAAATTACAACCATCACATATGACAAACCGCATTATGCCCCAGCTAGCAAGAATCATTTTGACACAGTGACTATTGAAATAAAGATCGACCAGAACAAAAATGTGCCATTTCAGTTTGGTAAGGTGATAGTGAAGTTGTATTTCAGACCCATCAGGCATTGTATGCACAACTGAAACAATGAGGTCTTACCAGGACCCGACACCTTACACCAAATATTATCAGACCCAAGCTGGTAACGGCTTACCGGGATTCTCTGATCCCCCTGTAATGTATGGTGGGGGGTTGGAGGTATATTTCGAGGATTGTTTAGAAGAGCTTTACCTCTCCTGAAAAAAGGCTTTGACATCGCAAAACCACATCAAACCAAGAACTAAAAATATTGTAAAAGATGTGATCACAGGGGCTATATCCAGTGCTGCAGGTGGAGTGGGCTTCATGGTAATGAGAGACAAAAAACACAAGAGACCACCGGGTCACGTCAGGCCCCGCCAGCTAAAAAAGGCCAGGCGCACTATTTTTACAGCATTATCTAAACGCCGCCAGAAGAGGAACAAAACTAAAGCAAGCAAAAAGAAGAGAGACGATGGCTTTGCATACACAAAATGTCTGAAGAGTGTGTCAAATCTGAACTGGATCTGTTTACGTGCCTTTCACTGAAATGAGTGTAGATAAAAGTATATACGCTTGAAGTCCCACCACTCTCAGCCCTCTCTGAAGTTGCTCTCGCTGGAATTTCTCACAGCCGGAAATGGGGAAGATTACCTGGACTTGAATAACACTCTTCTACACCTAAGGGGAAAGATAGTGAATGCTGACGGGACTAACATACCTGCCGAGGCAAAGGTCGGATTTGTCAACTACCCTATAGCCAGTTTGTTTTCCCAAGTTGATGTCTCCCTGGGGGACCGTCTAATATCACAGAGTTCAAATTATCATCCTTACCGAGCGGTCTTAGAAGGCCTGCTAAATTACAGCCAAGTGACTCTTCATTCTCAGTTTGCTACAGGACTTTACAAAGATACACTTAAATTGGAAGAGACAGACCCCAATGGAGAAAACATCGGTTTTAATAACAGAAGTGCCTATACAGTCGGTAGCAGGACTGTTGAACTTCTGGGGCACATACATACAGATCTCTTTTCCAGGAAAACTACTATTGAACGCCTAGACGTGAAGATTAAAATGGTCGGTCGGTCGGTCGGTCTCTCTCTCTCTCTCTCTCTAGGGCACGAAGCAGAAAATGGCCGGCAGTGGGGTAACTCGCTTGAAATCGAAGTTGAGGAACTCCAGGCACTCGAACAGATTCAGAAACTCCTGTCCCAACGGAGATACCTGAGAAATCTGAAGGCCCAGCTGTTGGATAAACTGTCCTTGCCATCTGGAACCCGCTAAACATTATCAACGCTTGCTGACCTCGTGGTTTCAGCTATGCAGCGGGGGTTCAAGGCCAGAGCACCTCCATCTCACAGGCCCCATTTTCTCCTCAGCACCTGGTGATGTATTAGTGGTAGGTGATTCTATCGTTAGAAACCTTAATGTCGCATGCCCTAATGCAAAATCGCTTGTTTCTTGTTTTCCGGTGCTCGTGTCCGAGATGTAATGAGGCGCGCCAGCAGCATCTACGAGAAACACAAGGAGAGGGCAGTTGGATCAATCGTCTTGCATGCCGCGTAAACGATATAAGGCACCGACAATCAGAAATCCTGAAGGCTGACTTGCAGCTTTGATTAAAGACAGAAGGAGAGGACCCCATCGGCAAAGATCTTCGCTTCGGGTCCACTACCTCTCTCAGACGATCCAACGAGTACTACAGTCGTCTGCTAGGATTGAACAACTGGCTACAGGGTTTCTGCAAGAAGAAGGATGTCGGTTTCATCAACAATTGGAATCTCTTTTGGAAAGGCCGTCTCTTCAAGCGTGATGGCCTGCATCCAACAGTTTCGCCCTGGTCCTCTCCAAAACATATCAAGGTAATTCGTTTTTCTTGACTATCTATCTCTGCTCTTAACCCCTTCCCAAATAATACTGTTGTGCCAGGACATGATGAATGTTTAATAGAGTCTTCCGTTAAAGTGCACAACATTAATACTGTAATAAGCAATCTCAATGCACGTAGAAAACCTAAAATACGGCATAAACTCCAATAATCTAATTAAAATTAGAGGAACAATGTATTAAAACTATAAAACAGATCACAGATTAAACAAAAATACACAGAGCGCTAATAATAATAATTTAGTTCCTATTCCAAATAACAATAACGCACATAGTACTCATCTCTGCACCTCCAAACATTAAATATGGCACTATTAAATGTTAGAGCTTTAACTAACAAAACGTTTTTATCAACGATCTTATTAGTGATAAAAAATAGATCTTATTGCACTAAATGAAACATGGCTTGAATTCAGATGCACGGCAGTTTTAATCGAATCTGCGCCGATTACAGTTTTACTCATGCAAACCGCCAGGGAAAAGGGGCGGATTGGCTAACATTTACTCGAGCCATTAAAATGTAAAGATGTCAGTTTTGGTAAGTTCAAGTCCTTTGAGTATCTCGCGTTGTTATTCATGGAGATTCTCAAGTTCTAGTACTATCCGTGTATAGACCTCCTAAATATAACGCGCTTTTTGAGGAATTCTCTGACTTAATGTCAATTTTAATTACTAACTATGACACACTCCTAATAGTTGGCGACTTTAATTTTCATATAGATAATCAGTGTGATCTAAAAGTAAAAGAATTTATGAACCTCCTGGATTCTTTTGATTTGAGACAACTCATAAATCAGCCTACACATAAAGCAGGTCATACATTAGACTTAGTGATTACTAAAGGACTGAAAGTTGATATAAAACAGATCATTGATATTGGTCTATCAGACCATTTTCTTCTACTTTTAATATAGAAATAATGATAAAAACACTCATGAGAAGCATATTGTTAAAAACGCTTTGATTCGCAGCAGCTTTAAAACTTACAAACATTTTAAGCAATCAGTCCGTTTATAGTGCCAGCTATAATAGCGAGGATAATGTAAATAGTAAGGTGGAAAGATTTAATTCTAAAGTGAGAGCTGCTGTTGACATAGGTGCACCTGAAAAGACAGTGAAAAAATCTTCTAGCATTGTTATACCATGGAAGACCCAAAGAGTGTCAGATTTAAAGAGAACATGCCGTAGAGCTGAGCGCCAATGGAGGAAGACTAAACTTACTATCCACCATGAAATATTAAAAGTCAAAATAACAAAATACAATAACACTGTCCGTCTTGAGAGACGCTGCTATTTCTCAAGATTATAAATAACAATGCTAGTAATCCCAGAGTCTTATTTTCAACAATTGATCGCCTACTAAACCCAGGTAGCTCAAAGGAATGCCTCCTAAGTGCTTCCAGTGAAACCTGTGAGGCTGTCGCTGTATTTTTCAATCAAAAAATTAATGATATTAGAAATAACATAGTATATCTCCCAACACTAAGGATCACCCTAAACCCCAACATCCTGTTATAAACAAATTAAACTCTTTCACTAGGATAGATTTACCTGATTTACACAAAATAATCTCAATTAAAACCCTCCACCTGCGCCCTTGACCCGATACCAACAAGGTTTTTCAAAGAAGTATCAGGCGTGCTAATTGATAATGTTCTTGACATAGTAAATTCGTCACTAGATACTGGGGTCTTCCCAGACTGTCTTAAGACTGCTGTAGTTAAACCCCTACTTAAGAAACATAATCTTGACCCTCGCTCTTGAAAATTTTAGACCCATCTCTAACCTGCCTTCTTAAGTAAAGTTCTGGAGAAGGCAGTCATTATGCAGTTAAATGACCACCTAAATAAACATGCTATTCTTGATAAATTTCAGTCGGGTTTTAGAACAAATCACAGCACAGAAACTGCACTCGTTAAAGTAGTAAATGACTTGCGGTAAATGCAGACAGAGGCCATTTATCTGTTCTCATCCTCTTAGATCTGAGTGCTGCATTTGACACCATTGATCACAACATTCTTAGAAATCGCCTTAGTCAATGGGTGGGCCTCTCTGGCAGTGTCTTAAATTGGTTTGAATCCTACCTGACAGGGAGAAAATTTTTGTTAGTTGTGGGAATTACAACTCAAGACACATGATATCCAATATGGTGTTCCACAAGGCTCTATCCTGGGTCCGCTGTTATTCTCAATCTACATGCTTCCGTTAGGTCAGATTATCTCAGGGCACAACGTGAGCTACCACAGCTATGCTGATGACACACAGCTGTACTTATCAATAGCACCTGATGACCCTGATTCTATTGATTCACTAACACAATGTCTGACTAGTATCTCAGAATGGATGAATAGTAATTTCTCAAGTTAAATAAAGAGAAAACTGAAATTTTAGTGATCAGCAATAATGGATACAATGAGGCTATTAGAAATAAACTGGATACATTAGGATTAAAAGTCAAGACGGAGGTAAAAGCTTAGGGGTGATTGTTGACTGTAATCTGAATTTTAAATCACATATTAATCAGATCATTAGGACAGCATTTTTCACTTAAGAAACATAAGTAAAGTTAGACCTCTTATATCACTGAAAGATGCTGAGAAATTAGTTCACGCGCTTGTTTTCAGTCGACTAGATTACTGTAATGCACTCCTCTCAGGACTACCCAAAAGATATAAATCGTTTGCAACTAGTGCAGAATGCAGCTGCTAGAATCCTAACTAGGAAAAGAAAATCCGAACACATTTCTCCAGTTTTGATGTCACTACACTGGTTACCTGTGTCATTCAGATTGACTTTAAAATTCTGCTTATGGTTTATAAAGCCTTAAATAATCTCGCCCATCTTATATATCAGAATGTCTGACACCTTATATTCCAAATCGTAACCTCAGATCCTCAAATGAGTGTCTCCTTAGAATTCCAAGAACAAAACTTAAGTGGTGAGGCTGCCTTCTGCTGCTATGCACCTAAAATCTGGAATAGCCTGTCAATAGGAACTCGCCAGGCTGATACAGTAGAGCACTTTAAAACACTGCTGAAAACACAATACTTTAACATGGCCTTTTATAACTTCATTTAACTTAATTTAACTTAATCCTGATACTCTGTATGTTCAATTCATCATAATAACTATTCATGGTGGCTCTAAAATCGTACTGACCCCTACTCTCTCTTCTGCTTCTTTTTCCTGGTGCCACCTCCACCTACTCAAAGCTTCATGATGCTCCAACAATGATGGACGGATTAAAAGGCAGAAGTCTACTGTGACCATCATCATCAAGCCCTTCCGTGAGAACCCTAAATCCAAAGAGGACTGTTTCATTTATGTTAGGTAGAATGCCCAGAGGGGTCTCATGGTCTGGAATCCCTACAGATTTTAAATTTTTTTCTCCAGCCATCTGGAGTTTTTTGTTTTTCTGTCCCCTGGCCATTGAACCTTACTCTTATTCGATGTTAATTAATGTTGATTTATTTTGTTTTATAATTGTGTCTTTCATTTTTCTATTCTTTAATATGTAAAGCACTTTGAGCTACTGTGTGTATGAAAATGTGCTATATAAATAAATGTTGTTGTTGTTGAAAGATGAATTCTGCTTAATGTCTGGTGATGCCGAAGATTACAGAGTAATCATAACATCAGCCTCCCTGTTTGTAAAAAAAGTAAAAGTTTCAACGGCCGTGAAATTAGGACACGCTCATGCCCTTACATCAGCCAATGCTAAATACCCTGTGGAAAGGGTGAATATGAAATTATTCAGTATGCCCGCGGGAATCAGAGTACGCAATCAAGAAAACCCGTTTCTGGGTCAACTACCAAAGTATGTGGTGATTGGCATGGTGGATAATGAGGCCTTTTCGGGGTCTTATACACGGAACCCGTTCAATTTCAAACACAACGATGTAGAGTTCCTGGCTGTGTACATGGACGGTGAACAGATTCCTGCCAAACCTTTTCAACCAGACTTTGAACAGTTGATAGCCAGAACTTGATCCTTCAAATGCTTACCAGTGGCCAATACCAGGTTATAATATTCTCTAGCACTATTGCCGCTTACAGAGTTCTCACAAGGATGTACTCTTTTTCTCTTTTGATCTAACCCCCGATCAAGAATGCAGTGATCATTTTTCATTAGTTAAAACTGGAAACATGGAGATGTGAATTATGCTTCCGCGTCCCTCTCCCTCGGACTGTCAATCTAATAGTATATGCGGTCTTTGACAACATCATTGAAATCAACCAGAGACTTAATGTTCTGTATGACTACTAATAAACACCATGAATACAAAACAATTAACAGAACTACTGTCCCAAGACCGCTACACTGAAAGATATTTCCGCGGTGTGCTGGCATGTAATCAACTACCGGAAAAAAATAACGGCTTGCCGGCCATGTTTGTAGTGAATACTCACCGTCAAACCCAACCCAGAGAACACTGGCTGGGGATTTACCTCACTGAAGACGGAAATGGGGAGTTTTTTGATTCCTATGGAAATCCTCTGGACTTTATCTACTTCCTGAAAGATATGATTTCTTAATCATTAGGTACGATAGAAAATGGAATGTTCAAACCGGCTATGGCGTTTACAAATTCCTTCCACCCCCCGCGGTCTCCTGTGTTCAGGTATTGTATGAGAATCGGTCAGATTACGGACCAGATCCACCATGTTGGATCCGACCAAAGGTTTACCTTCTAACAGCTCTCCACGATTATTCCAAAACACGTGATGGGGATTAACGGACATTTTATGTAAAACAAATTCAACATTTTTCAACTTTTACAGGCGCGCTTCTCAAAACCTCTTGCCAAACCTTGTCCTCAGACACCTTGACTGTTCCAGTGCCCCCCTCGCCATTTTCTTTTGGTAATACAAGCGTCAGACTGCTAGTTTCTTTATCGGCCTTTTTAACTAGCGTCAGATATCTCTGCAAGATAGAAGTGTAAAGCTTCACCTTCTCGTCAGCCCCTATATCACTGCTTTGCAGGATGTTTCTCATTTCTTTGTCTAGTTCAGTTTCCGTGGCACTGAAGAGATCATTCGGGTTAGCACTCTTTTGCTGAAAAAGAGACATTTGTTGCTGCAGGACCAAATAAATTTTTTGAGCGTATTCGAATGTTCCAATAATTTTTTCACATAATAGGATTTACCGGAACAAGAGGGTCAAGTATGCCGTAAAAATCTCTTTAGTAGCCATAAGGTCTTGTGTTGTAATCTTTTAGGAGAACCCTCTTGTTATACACCACTCTGAATTTCTTCCTGAGTGGTCCGTTTTCTAAAGTGAAACGTTTTTTATTTCGATGGATCTCCTTACCGTGAACCAGTAACTCTTGAGGAGGGGCTTCATGAGACGTCACAAAATTCTGAACTAGATTGGTTAGTGACTCGAGGTTTATAATTTTACCGGTTTCGTGACTGATGTTGATATCTTATACCTTCATACATGCTTGCCTTGTGCCGTTTTATACCCATACGTCTTTGGACCGCCTGAAGCAAATTCATTAATATAATCACCAGGATTTAACTCACTGGTGAGCTCTTCTAAATAGTCACCCAGAGGAGGATTGTATTGACCAGGCTGAGAAGTAAAAATGACAGAGTTGGTGTCATGGTACAACACCCTTTCTCCCAGACTGTCCAGTAAATCGTACAACTCTAACTGGGCATAGGTGAAAGCAGCAATGACAACATTAACGCTACCAGGTAGGGTATACTTTTCATCTGTGTACTTCCATTGTATTTGAGCAATCTCATCGCCGATAAATTCAAAATAAGAAACATTATACTGTTTGGAGAAAATAAATTGCAAGAATTCCTCACCGTCCTTGACTAAGCTAGTAGTGAGATGGAGAGGTTTTGCCCAAATTTACCCCAAAGAGAATTTAAAAACAACTTTTTGGCTGGATTTACGGCGATGTTATCACGGTCCAATTGTACACCTTCCTTCTGAAAATAATCTAAAATATAACGGTCTCGGGAAGCCTCATCCATACACCAGGCAGGATAGCCCGAGTCCTCCTGCTTGCCTTTTAGATGAAGCTTGATATAGTCTGAGAATAATTCAGAAGTACGTTCGGGGTAATGCCAAATCTCGTATACTTTTGAAACTTTATACCCTTTGTCAATGGCATTTGCTATTTCCACACTGCACCAAGTACCAGTTAAAGCTCTCTCATCCTCTGTGTGATCACAGTCCACAATCTGAGCTTCCGTCTCCGCACAGATGTGACAGAGGGTGAACATTAATTTCCCACAAAACCTGAGAGGCAGGACTGGAAAATTGAGACCACGTGGAGGCTGGACGGTGGCTTTAATTAATCCAAAATACTGCCCGAGATCGCCAAACTGCAGAAAAATGATAGTGGGGTGACCGACAGGGTACATTTTTGTTTTATTCACAAACGGGTACAAGCTAGTGAAATCATAATAGTGAATCTGTTCAGAGCCCACTGCCTTGTGGTACAATTTTATGGCGTTGGTACGTCCGCCAAACAACGAGTCCCTCGGTTGTATTCGTTGAGGGAAATCAGTGTTTTAAGAAAGTTTGTAGCCTGAGGTCTTGTTGTTTCATCATCTCCCAAGAATGCTCCCAGAGCACGCGCACATCTAGATTAAATTTTGTCCTAAGTATTTCCAATTTTCTCATAAACTTTTGATACATAACCGCACAAGTCAAACCGGTTAAAGCATGGGTACTGTTTAAATCATAACATTCTGGACAGCCGTGATAAAAACAACCAGCAAATTCAAAGGCAGTCAGAATAAATTTAAATATGGCATAGCCATCAAGATAAAAAGGAACCCTTCTTTACTTCCAAGGTTTAGAGCGTGTTGAATGTTCAATTTTTCTGTTTCACAGAGATACAATAACCATTGAATAGATGCGTTCAAACAGTTTTTCTGACTACTACTGTAATGGTCCGAAGGAATTATACCTACAGACTTTGGAGGCATACAGTTTTGCCTGTACATGGCCATACATAGAGATGCCAGGGTCATGCATTGAAACGAGTCAATATTGCCAATTTTGATGACCTCGTCTCTGAATTTAATGCACGCTTTTCTAAGAATTTTGAAGTCATTTTTACAATAAAAAGCCATCTCCTCTTTAAAATTAAAAACATCATGCTTGACTACGTCGTACCCAGGCAAAAAATTCTTCCTTTTCTTTGGTCATCATGCTCTGAACATCGTAGCATTCAGGTTCAGGGTAGGGGCCGATATAATTCTGATTTTCAGCCGTATTGAAGAAATGGGGGAAATAACCTTTTGCTGCTTCAAACCCCATGGCTTTAGGCATGGCACTCAATTTCATTGTTAAAAAATTCAAATAATCTATGAAATTAATTGATAACCATCATCTGTGAAACACATCAGCTTATTTCCTTGAGTAGTAACACTAGGGTTCACACCATTTTCAAGCAAATACTTCATTAAAAAGTACCCATCGTAACCTTTTGAATTGTGAGCTATGAAGGTATAGCCATGATACTTGGGGCGATGGTATCTGGCAAAGAACTGTTGTACACAATCTTCACCCGCCCAGAACCAGGATTTACCCCGCAAGGACTTACAGTATATGTAATTAGGAATGTGCATCCTCGCTTGCCGACTTTCAAAATCATAAAAACGTATTTCACAACGATCCTCAGACTTCAAGGTTTCTATAAAGCACTGATGGTTTTCTGCATCATTTTCAATTTTTGCTTTACACGCATGGCATTCCTTGGGCCGACATTTATGGGGTTTTGAGGCGGCATTCACTGTGTAAGTTTTGTAACACAGGGGACACATTTCTGCAGTGTCACAGGCCGCTTCCATATCGTTGGTCTTGTCGTTAAATTTAGTATGCTGAATAAAACAAAATTGGGACCGGCAGTAACGGTTGCAATCACCACACTTGACAAGTTCTTCAGGGATCGGACGGCAATCTGGGGAGAAACAGACATTGCAGTGGCCTTCACAGCGATGGCTAAGGATTGAGTGGTAGCTTGTGTAACAGTAGTTTCCATTGTATTTTACCCCAGAAAACCCCTTTAAATTCAAAATACCGTAGTAATGGTTATCGTGTAAAAACATAATTGGTTTTGGGGTTTCTACCTCGGGAGCTTTCAAATTTAAAAATTTCTCATTTCTTAGACACCTGTACCAGACAACAATTTTAATACCCAGCAAGTTTTCAAATTTATGAACGTCCGCAAAGGACACTTTTTCATGCTCAGATAATCCAGCCTTGCTCTGAAGGTTATATGCTTCACGCATGCATAACTGTGGGTTTTGCATGTACCGGTCATCCATTAGGCTAAGCAGACAAAAGGCAAAACAGAGCTGATTCCCGTAATTATAAGAAATAATAAATGCCTCATTTTCTTTCTAACTATTTCATGATTGAGTAGAGATGATGCCTTACGAGCGCCACAAGCACCCCCACTAGGTGACTGAACAATCTGGGTGACAAGCATCAGAGACTCATCAGCCAGCACACTCGCATGACTCTGAAGAAGATTCTCTATCTGCTGAAGAAAACCGTCTACATTAAATATTAGAGGCAGTCAGCTGTATAAAAACGCTGATAGGTAATGAATCAGCACGCAATTCTAGCTGTAGAACACTTTGCGGATTTAAAGTTCCTGAAAAACTATCCAGAATTCTTTGCAACATCTCATGAATACTGTTAAACACCTCCTCGTAAGACTCTAGTTCATAGGCATCGGCGAAATTTAAGGGGTGTCTTATTTCAGTGTGATTAAGAGCAAGTCTGTCGATCTGCTGAAAAACGCCCTGACCGTCATTACTAGAGACGGCAGAGGACCTAACCATGCCTGTTACGCCTGAAGTAGAGGCGGATGAGGGTTTAGATACCACAGAATCACTGGACATGACTGGCGCGATTGAAGAGGTTGAAGGGGTAGCAGCAAATGGCTGTGCAATAGGGACTGAGGAAGCTATGACTGAAACAGGGGACAAGACTGAAGCAAAGGGAGCAAAAGTGGTAGCTACAGGGACTGAAACAGAGGAGACAGGGCCTGAAGATACAGTGACTGGAACAGAGGTTGCCGATACAGAAACAGAGGGGGCAGAGGGGCATACTGAAGTAAAGGGAGCAGAAGTGGGAGCTACAGGGACATGCCTGAACGTTCATGTAAGTAATACGTTTGTGCATTTCCATTAAAAGTAATCAGCGTGAAATGTACATTACCATTAAAAAGCATTATGTTTGTACATACTTAAAGACATTAAATCTAGGGGGCCTTATAAACAACATTTTGATTTAAAAGTACAGCCAAAAGAAGAACTGACTCACTTTTTGAGCAACCATCCGGTCAGAAAACGGATTTATAAAAGAATATCATTCCAACAGTTTGAAGAGACGGTCGTTAATGGCATATATTTCGATAATCTACACTTAACCTCAACCACAAAAGTATTTTTTGCCATGCTAGCCATTGCGGGAGAAAAAGCGAAAACACCTACCTTATGGAAAGCTCTTGGAGACACTCTAAATGCTGGAATAGTTAGTGGTAATACCTGTGACGCAGAACACTTTTTATGCTGCACATCGGGTTCTGTACCGCCTTGGAAGGGCGGAGCAAAACACACGGGACGTTTGTGAGAAAGCTCATAGGTTCAGAGTTGCTGATGTTCCTCCTCTAAGGGGCGGGGAGACCCTGGTAGCGGTAAAGAAGCCTCATTCAAACACTCACCGCTATAAGGTTCACATCTAAGCAAATACTGTTTTACCGAGAGATCGTTGTGCTAACACCACATGTATTTTAAAGATGATATACTTTAAATGTGAAACAAGGTCAATTTAACCGATTAACGAGGCTAAAATACAGTATAGGAATATAAACAACTTTTATCATGTACCATAGACAGTGAGACCCTTTAATAACTTTTCTTGCAAGCTTTTAAAGATCATTGTGAATATAAGATTCGTTAATGGAATATATTTCATTTAATAACTTTGTTCTTAGACCATAGGAATGTAAAAAGTCTTTTTTGACCTTTATAGCTTTTTAAAAACAGTCTTGGGATTAAGTTCGCAGAGCCAGTGCTGAAAAGCATGTTAAGAATTTTAGTAAAAATTAGGAGTGTATATTTTCTTAATTGCTTTAATTCGGGGTGAGAATAAATATTTTACTTTATGATATAAAAAACAGAACACCTTTAAATTAGATTAAGACTTTTCTTAATTGCTTAGGTTGATAAATAACAGAAACAGAAGGGGCCAACTCCCTCTGGGGATATAATTGTTGCAATGTCTGGGTGTCTTATTGCTGAGGCATAAAACAGCAGGTAAGCATTTTAGATTATCATCATGTAATCAGAAAGGCACTGCCTTGTTACGGCATGGTAATTAAATTAAAGTGTAAAGAGACAGGCTGTGATCGATCATATGGTTAAAACCATATTTGACGCCTTGCGATGGGGGAAGTAATTGAAAAACCAAGTGTTAGATTAATTGTTTTGAACCGGTGAAATTTACAAAAGAGGCGCGCAGGCATGAGGAGTGGCTATGTATTTTCTTCCTTTTGATTCTAGTGCAACTTATATCGTTTTTAGAAACGGTCGGCTAGATAATTGTATATTTATTTTCTTACTATTAGTTTATAACTTAGAGCGGGGGAGTGAATATTGTTTTAGTTATGGCTATGCAGGAAAGATAAGTGCTTATGAAATAAAGACGCGTGTCGTGAACTTATAACTTAGAGCAGGGAGTCAATATCTTATATCGTTTTTAGAAAATTGTATATTTTCTTACTATTAGTTTATAACTTAGAGCAATGAGTCAATAGCTTATAGCTTATAAATCATATTAACGTAATCCATATTTTTATATTTACATAAATTATATTTTCATATTTTCATTAATAATTTTCATATTGGGGCGGGGCTTAAAGTCAATCAATCTAACACCTCCTTTGACAGTTGTTTTCTGTATGAACTACTGGCGAATCTTTAATCTAGGGGGCTGCAGGGAGAGAAATAATTTGTCTATAATTGAGTGTTCAAAGTTTAATATCGAGATTAGACACCTCTTCACTTTTTCAGAGGCCTATATACTTGATTGATTCGCCAAAGTTTTTAATCATATATACACGAGACCCTTCAGCAAATACAGTTTTGTGAGCGCTTTGAATCCTAGGGATCTAGAACAGCTAGAATTACGTGCCGAATCTCTCAATCCCAGTGTTTTTTCCCTAACCCCCACTGGTACACTTTCTGTTGAGGACTTTAACCAAATTGAATTACTTCTCCAGAGTCACGCTACTATTTTAGCCGATTCTAGTCTGACACTAATTGTTCAGGTCGTGAGGGTTCCATCAGGGGCGACTAGTTGTAAAGCATGTACCCTTTTCAATGATACAATCGTGCAAAAGAAATGGAAGCACCTATAGATGCTGTTTAGCCAGGGGTTTGCTGGCTGTATTAAATGACAGGTTCAGAAACAACCAGACATTTTGTCAAGAGGCCCATCAGTTGCACGTCAGAGTCAGATTATCAACGGATCAGAAAGCAACGTTTTCAGATGTTGAAAAATTTGAGAGGCTAATGGGTATTAAAATAATCGTCTGGTAGAGAGAACTGAACACTAGCGCTTTATTAAAATTTGAAGCATTCCGGGACAGAAAACCAAAGATGGCGTTTCTGTTTTTGCGCAATGAGCATTATTACGGCATTTTGAATCTAAAAGCATTTCTGGGATTTACCTATATCCGATTTCTGCTACACAGGATATTCTAACCTGTCACGACATTGCTGCGTATTATCATTATTACGCCTGTTTATCCACAGACTGCTGATGGGTTGACAGTGAAGCTTTTCAATGTCCCGATTGCAATCGTTTTTGCCGACCAAGGTTTTGCTTCGAGCTTCACAAAACACAAATTTAATGAAAAGGTGCATCAGTGATGCCCTTATAGTCTGCACTCTCTGTAACCAGAGATACAGCGTGAAAGCCAAGTCAAAACCTCACAAGTGCTGCCCCAGACATTGTCGTGTTTGTAGAGTTGTAATGAGTCAGATGAAAATTCAGTGTTTTATTCAAAGCTTACCTCAAAGACCGGTCCAAGAAAAGTACATGTTCTATGATTTTGAGTGCCGTTAAGATGACGGAACCCACATCCCAAATTACATCCACTGCATGCATTGGAAGGGTAAATCGTGGAATCGGGCTGCTGAGGATTGCGCAGCAAAGTTCTTCCACAGATAGACGCCCGAAATTCCAAGATTACATGTTCATAGCTCACAATTCTAAAGGGTATGATGGATATTTCCTAATGAAATATCTTGTCGAGAGCAGGCAAACTCCATTTGTTACAACTCAGGGTTGTAAACTAATGTGTTTTATAGAAGATTATGACTTGAGATTTATCAATTTGTTAAACTTCTTACCTGAAGGACGGCCTTTCCCTACCCCCGACTCCACCTTAATCCCTCCCCTCCATCTGATTGGTGGATTTAAATGATGCACCCCGCCCAGACTCCCATCCCTTTACATGCTTGGTTGTGCAATGTGTCAAGACCAGTTTTGATGGATGTTGCCTCTGCCTTGGCCTCGGTCTGTCAACACCCGATTGTTGGTTGCCCACCCTCCCACTTCCTTGCCCCTTCACCCGATGACATGCCCAGACATGTCTGGACATGTCGATCGGGCTAGCAGGGCATGGACAGGAACATCAATTGCCTGACTCTGACAGGTGAAAGGAAACATTCAAATAAATCCTCTCCCTTCAGAAAGTTGTGTATAAAAAAAAAAGCAGTTCATCTTCTTCATCATCACTATTTTAATATCGAGATTAAAATATCTAATCTTTGCTTTATCATTTGTAAACTGCTTTTAATTGCTCTCTGGAAGCCGCAGTTCGAAACGAAACAGCTTCCCATCTTACAGAAAATCCTTTCGCAGCAGTGAATAGTGTCTATTTTTCTATTCATTTTGTAAAGCACTTTGAGCTACATTTTTTTGTATGAATATGTGCTATATAAATAAATGTCGATTGATTGATTGATTGAATCAGGTTTCCCGCAGAAAGACAAGCTCCCACCCCCACCCGGTCTTGCTGCTGAGGAATTCTTTGTGGAGAAAAGCAAGTTGTGTGCTTTTTAAGGATCACATGTAAAAAATGAGATAACTAGGTCGATATAGGCCTTTTAAAAATCGACACAGGAGGTCTACAGCAATTTGATTTTAAATCATGTATAAAAAAAAAAATAATTCCTTGGCTTTATAATTATAATTTATATAAAAATCGATCTAAAACAAACCCTTTTCTATCAAATATTCACATTTTAAATATTCAAGCACGGCACTGTATTTTCAGCGGACCAAAGGATCCACATCGCTGAAGCAAGGCGTTTAACTTTCTTAAAGTCCAAGCATACGGCGGTCATTTTCAGCTTCTTTCAAAACATGGGGACAGAAGGGCGATTCACACTTCAGAGGCAGCAGGTGTGTTTTGTGATCAAGCATTTTTCTGACAAGAGATGTACCACACATAACTCTTAACCTCATGTCAAATCTTCTGGTGGTCAGTGTAAAATGATCTTTAAGAGAAGAAAGACAGCTGCTAAAAAAGCTCTAATTATTACAAAGAAGGCTTTTTAAAAAAAAATACCTTCTTTTTGGTGTACGGATTTTAGATGTAAGCCTTTCACCGGACAGAGGGCATTGGCCACCTGACCATTTAAAATGGAGGGCAAAGGGCATACATTTGCTAAAAGAAATCACTGTCCAAATTTCAAAAAAAGTTCTTGTTTTTTTGTCTATAAAATGAGACTTCAAGCGGCTTCTGTCCATTTCCCTGCTCACCGCTAAGACTGACAAGATGATTTTGATTTTCGGCGAAAAGGTGCATCTTCATGATCTTCTTAGAACAATGTTTTCTATTATTTGTGGATATGACTAAATGAAATATAATTAGTTAATAGACTTATCCAGAGAGTCCCGAAAATAAAGATCACGGTAAGGTCTATTAATGATTATTATACATGTCAAACGATAATGCTTTAAAAATGTATGGCTGACTCCTTACATTTTTTCCTTAGGTTTATACTGTATATCCAAGTAGACTTGGAAAATAAGGCCCTTTTTAAAAATGATATCTGTTAAAACATACAGGGTTTAATTAAGTTTATGAACTGTACAATGCGGGCGTAGTTAGGCGCAGGCGTAAGTGTATGTATGCTGCTGCTGTGTTTGTGTTTATTATAAATTGTACCATTTTATATTTACATGCTTTTATTTGACTGACTCGTTCATGAAAGGGGGTGACGAGGCTTTAAATGTGTATAGCTTAATAAGTAAGTAAATCTTAGAGTATAAGTACGGGTGTATAATAGAAAATGTGTCATGATACAATAATAAAAGTGGTTTTAAAAACATGGCTTAATCCCGAAATTTTTTTCCTTAGAGCTATATATCCATGTTGACTCGGAAAACTAAGAATCTTTAAAAACTATATCTGTTTAAAACGTACAGGGTTTAATAGCTCAGCGCATGAAGAGCATGTGTATGTGTGTGTGTGCGCTCTGATGCTGAAGAGGATCCAGGAACTTACTGCAAATGTGTTTTCATTTCGCTAAATGAAATGTAATTATTTTAATACAGAATAGTAGCAAAGTCTGGATGATTTTTAGATGTATCAAATGTATTGTTGAATTGGGTAAATGATTATTATAATATGTTACCGTATTTATGAGATTATATCTTGATACATAGGGGATCTGAGATCAATTTGTCCGATTTTAAAAAGGTTTTATCCATCTTGGTATAGGGGTGGCGCATGCATTTTCTTAAAGAGTACTTTGATAAGAGTACTATAATGTGCAAGAGTCTGTCTAGCTGTCATAAAAATAGAATTTTTATATTTACATGCGTCTGTCGGTCTGAACCAGGCATGAAAAGGTGTGACGTGGTTTAAAACATGCATGACCGGCATGCATGCATGCATATGACACACATTAATAAAAGGGTGTTTTAAAATGAAAATCTATCCTATAATTGGATGTTGCAAGCCATTTTATTTGCACCCTTTACCAGATGAAGCAACTTCTCAATGAGTTTCCCCTGAAGCAGCAGGGAGGCCTGGCCAGGAGGATTTATTATTTTAAAGAGCGCCTGCATTTTGTTTTCTAGACGATAACCCTTTACAACATGAATCAGTTTCTCAAAGGTCCTCCCTTGATCTGTCCAATCGCCGTAAGGTTTCAGTTTATCGAAAAAACATAGGGAGTATATATAGCTCCAGATTTTTTGAAAAGATCTAACTAAGGTCGTCAAACTTTATTTCCAGGTCCCGATCCAGCGGGTGTTTTAACGCAAGTGTTGGATGGTTCAGAAAATCTAGCACTCTACCAAAACTGGCAGACTCCCCAAACATGGCTGCCCTCTGAGAGCAGCTTTCAGCATTCAGCTGTGTCCTCAGAGTTCAGTCTTCGTTGGAATCTCCTGCAATCTCCTCTGCTACTACCGAGCGCCTCCACTACAGCCGGCGCTCAGCGCCTGGCGGACCCCTTTGCCGGTAAAGCCTCACTCTGACTGTGGATCTCGGCGTAGAAATCGTTATTCACCTCGACATTCCCTTTGGCCTGACAACGAGCGGAGACATCGAGAAAGACTGGAGCAGTTGACTGAACACCTTCGCCGGTTAATGGATCAGTTTGTAGAATTAGAGTCTCCTGTGTACAATTCCATATCAGAAATGAGATTACATTTGATGCATATGTATGCTTTTTACAGGGCTCTACCCCGAAATTAAAGGATAGGTTTTATATTACTTTCTTTCATTAAAATAACATTGACTGCAATTTATTGTATATTCTGTGTTCATAACTGTAACCTTTGATTAAATTTAGGTCATGCCTGAAAACAGGTCTAGCAGCAGCAGCAGAAATACAGACAGTGAGCATGAACATCCTGGAGGGCCTAAAGGTAGAAAAAGACCGTCCAGTGAAAACCTGAGACAATTAAAAATAGATGTCTGATAACCTTGAATATTCTATAAAGCCCCCTAAAATTCCCACCCTCGCCACAATCTCCTCAAATTTTTAAGCACCATCCCCAGTTGCACATCTGATCGGCAATTTTGACCTGATTAATAATTACTTCAGGTTCTAAATTCTGATGAAATAGCCGTAGACAATGCTCTGCTGGAACTTTTGAAGAACACCTCTTTCTGAGGCCAGTGAATGTCTCCAGATCCCGTAACCCTTCACAACAGCCTCTAGACACGAATGTAAAATCCCCACAACCTTCTACCTCAGGTACAAGTAGAGCCCCACTTCAGCACTTACCTGTCGACAACTCAATTACATTGAACAACCCTGTAATACAACCTTCTACCTTAGGTACAAGTAAGGTGCATCTTCAACATTTGCCTGTTGATGACTTAACGGTGTCAGATAATTCAGCTCACGCTCTCAGACCGGAGCCAGAGTGATTAGTCCGTCAGTAAACTTGGGAGTGTCGTAAGCCAAGCTCTCCACAGCCATCTACCTCACATACGGCAAATCCGCCGTCACCAGAGCCGCAGTAAGCTCCTGCGGCGCCCTCTAGATTAATTTGTGTCTATAACTGAGTGTCCAAAATTTAATATCGAGATTAGACACCATTTCACTTGATTCATTTGCCGAAATTTTTAATCAGATACACGAGACCCTTCAGCAAATACAGTTTTGCGAGCACTTTGAATCCTAAGGATCTAGTCCAGCTAGAATTACGTGCCGAATCTCTCAAGCCCCAGTGTTTCTTCCCTAACCCCCGAGGTACACTTTCTGTTGAGAACTTTAACCAAATTGAATTACTTCTCCAGAGTCAGGCTACTATTTTAGCCAATTCCAGTCTGACACTAATCATTCAGGTTGTGAGGGTTCCATCTATGGGGGTCTAGGCGTTGTCAGGGATGCCAGGGGACGATGACCCGGCCGAGATGCCCTGAAGGACCCGAAGAGGGTCACGCCCGCCATGGATCACATGGTGGCCGCCAGCCCCTGGTTGCATTGGGGGCTACTGCAGCAGAGAGGGCTTGGGAAGCTCAACCCTGCAGGCTCGTGGCCACCACCAAGGGGTGCCCCAATGCCTTTGGAGCCCTGGACCTCAGCTCTTCCGCCACACCAGGAAGTGCTGGGGGGAGAGAAGGGACACCCGGAGAGCTTCGGGGAGTATAGCGGCACTTCCGCCACATCAGGGTGTGGTCGGCAGGTGATTGTCGGGGAGCACCTGGAACACATCTGGGTGTGGATAAAAGGGGCCGCCTCCCTTCATTCGAGGCTGGAGTCGGGTGGAAGCAGGACAAGGCAGGAGGAGAGTGAGTAGAGGCGGTCCCGAAGAAAGGTGTTGTTTGGCCAGGACTTTGGGGACTGAAGGGGTTGTGTGCACTAGACATTTGTAAATAGTTTGTAAAATAAACGTGTGTGGGTGACTTTCAAGCATGTCTGCCTGTCTGTGTCTGGGCCATTTCCACAGCTGCAAAGCATGCACCCTTTTTCAATGATATAATCATGCAAAAGAAACGGAAACACCTATGGATCTCCTTCAACCCTGATGAGCAGTGCTATTTTGCCAGGGGTTTGCTGGCTGTATTAAACAACAACAGGTTCAGAAACAACCAGAAATGGTGTGAACAAGAGGCCTGCCAGTTGCACATCAGGGTCGGAATATCACCAGATCAGAAAGTAACATTTTCAGATGTTGAAAAATTTGAGAGGCTAATGGGTATTAAAATTATCATCATTATCGATTATTGGATTTATTCGTATCTGTGATTTCTGCTACACGGATATTCTAACCCTTCACGACATTACTTCTGAACATCAT
This sequence comes from Polypterus senegalus, assembly GCF_016835505.1. Classification (NCBI taxonomy): domain Eukaryota; kingdom Metazoa; phylum Chordata; class Cladistia; order Polypteriformes; family Polypteridae; genus Polypterus; species Polypterus senegalus. Next base: position 46,691 of record NW_024382549.1, read on the forward strand.
TGTTACGCCGTTTACCTACAGACTGCCGTGGGTTGACAGTGAGGCTTTTCCATGTCCCGATTGCAATCGTTTTCCTGGCGAAGGTTTTGCTTGCAAAACTATTGACATGCCGCTACCATGAACATCAATCGCATTTGTAGAGTTGTAATGAAAGTCGATGAAAATCAGTGTTTTATTCAAAGCTTACCACAAAGACCGGTCCATGAAAAGTATTCTCACGATTTTGAGTACCCGTCAAGATGACGGAACCCACATCCCAAATTACATCCACTGCATACATTGGAACAGTAAATCATGGAGTCGGGCTAGTGAGGATTGTGTAGCAAAAGTTCTTCCACAGTTAGACGTCCGAAATACCAAGATTACACGTTTATAGCTCACAATTCTATAGGTAGGATGGATATTTCCTAATTCAAATATCTCGTAAGAGCGGGCAAACTCCATTTGTTACAACTCAGGGCTGTAAACTAATGTTTTATTAGAAGATTATGACTTGAGATTTATCGATTCGTTGAACTTCTTACCTATGAAATTGAAAGCAGTATGTCCAAAACCATGGGCTTCCAGGCTTGTGCTGTGGGTCCCCCATTTCTTTAATACCGCTGAAAATCAAAATTACATCAGTCCGATACCCCAATCCTAAATATTACTGCATTCAGCACATGAGCAAGGAAAGAGGAATTTTTGTCTTGGTACGAATCAATTAAAAGCAAAACATTCAACTTTAGACAATTGGCTTACTATTGTAGAAATGACGTGGTTATTTTGAGAACAGCTTGCATGAAATTTAGAGAGGAAGTTCTCCGGATCAGTAATATTGATCCTTTTCAGTGTATGAGCCTAGCTTCTCTCTGCCTGTCCATGTACAGACAAAACCGCGATGCCTACTAAATCAATTGGAATAATTCCAAGTGATAACTACAAAACCACCCACAAAGCTTATTCTAATGCTTCTATTCATTTGGCTGATGTTCTTTCCGAGAAGGAAAAAATAAACAAACATTCAGCATGCCCTGAATCACGCAGAAGTAAAGATAGGGGTCATTTTATCTAGATGGATTTACACGGAATTCAGGGTGTACCGACGACCTTTGAGTTTGCTGGTTACTTTTTTCACGGTTGTCCAAAGTGCTACGATGCACAAGCTAAAACATCCTCTCATGGGTACGTCTTATACCGAATTGTTTCAAACATTTGACGACAAACTGAAGAAATTGCATGAAAAATTTAATCTGGCGGTTAGAGTGCTTTGGGAGCATGATTGGGAATGCATCAGGGAAAAATCCCTGTGATGCCCTGTATGGAGGGTGCACCAACATTGTCAAATTATATCATCAAGGTTCAAGGCAACGACCAAATTCATTATTACGGTTTTACAAGTCTGTACCACTTACGTCAACAAAACAAAGGCCTATCCGATCAGCCATCCAACCTTTGTTTTTGAGAAGTTTGGATCGATCTTACTTGAGCTCATTAAAATCACCATGCTAGCCCTAATGTGTGTATTTTCCAGTCCCCTTTAAGAATTTGCGGTAAATTGATGTTCACTCTGTGCCGTACATGTGCAGAAATCCAGACATCAACCGGCCTTTGCTGTCACAATGATCGGAAAAGGTCTTTAACAGGAACCTGGTGCAGCGTTGAAATACTAAAGGCCTTAGATAAAGGGTAAAGAGTTTTAAAAATTCATGAGATATGGCACTACAAACAGAGCACCGCAGATTTTACGATTACATCAAAATTCATCTGAAAGGCAAACAGGAATCGTCTGGTTGGCCATTGTGTGGCCCAGGACGAGGCATCCATGGCGCTATGTTGATGGCTATTTCATAAAATAAAGTATTATTGGAGCGTGAAACATAGCCTCCAACCCGCTAAGAGACAAATTTCCAAGTTATTTCTGAATTCTCTTTGGGGAGAATTAGGTCAGAAGCCTAACCAGCTTGGCCTCACTATGTTTGTTAAACACACACAAGAATTCTTCGATTACCAGTTCTCGGATATGTAAGCGGTCTCCTATTTTGGCTTTGTCAGGATGAAATCATTCAAGTGCAGTGGAAGTATGCAGATGACAAATACGTTCTACCCGGCCCCGTCAATGTGGTGATAGCGCTTTCAAAGGCCTATGCCGCCTAGAATTCTATGATTTGTTGGATCATTTAGGGCTGAGGATTCTGTATCATGATACAGATTCCGTTACCTTCACAACATTGCCCAGACGGTACACATATCGCCAGCGACTACTTAGGTGAACTCACCAGTGAACTAGATCCTGACGACTTCATAGAAGAATTTGTTTCTGGGGGTCTGAAAATGTGCGCGTACAAAATGTTCAGATGCAACATCTGTATGAAGGTAAAGGGCATTACTCACAATCACAAAATGATGAAGGTAAAGAGTATTACTGTCAATCACAAAATGGTTCAAATCAGTAAATCTATACTCATTAATGGATCTAGTGCATAGCTTTGTAGACCACAATCTCGTGAAAGAAATAATGGTTCATGGTGCACAGATTCATAGGAACAAATAGAATCTGACGTTACAAAATCGTCCACTCAGAAAAAGATTCAGAGTGGTGTACTACAAAAGGGTTCTATTGCCTGATTTCACAACTCTCCCCTATGGATACTAAAGAGGGTTTTAATGCTAGGCTTCAGCATTCTTTCTCAAAATAGTCTCGGACCCTCCTGTTCAGGCAAATCACATTATGTGAAAAAGCTTTTGGAAGCACGAGGACCATGTGCTTTCGCGCCCTGACAATTGTCTGGTTTTATAGCTGTTGGCAGCTGCCTACCACGAACTGTTGGCACAATTTCCAAAAACAACATTTTTAGAGGGGTTACCTTCATTCTTATGAGAGATGAACTACCGCCTGACCGAGTTAACTTGGTGATCATCAACGATTTGATGGAACAGGCGAGCCATAGCAAAGAAATAGAGAGGGCCTTCACAAAATATACTCATCACAGGAATTTGTCCATCATTTACTTGGTCCAAAATTTATGTTTTCAAGGCAAGAAACGTAGAACGATAAATCTGAATGCAAATTACCCTCTTTAAAAACCAAGATAAGCTGCAAATCACCAATTGTGTACCCTGGGAGGGTTAAATTTTTCTTGGAGACACTACGAGGGCCCCTTACAGTTATCTGTTGGTGGATCTGAAAGTCCATATGTCTGACGAATTTCGTTTACATACCAGATTTTTTCCTCTCAATTGGCTCTCATGTGTACGCCGTGAAAAGATAGACGCAGTGATTTTTCCAGAGTAGTTGAGAAAGAGCCGGCATGTCGTGCAGAATAAAAAGAAATCTCCCTCTGCTCAAGACCCTGCATAGTGTCTCCTGTTGCCAAAGAAAATTGGTTCTGACCGAGGCCACGGATTCCGATTTAATTCTTGCAGCTCTGCTGACGAAATAGCTCTCAATACTTTTAAAGGCAATGTACCCCGTTATGGTGTATACAATCTACATCTTATTCTGTATTATATTTTGCTCAATCCCAACAAGATGTATTCAGATGTAGGAGGCATTATAATAAAAAAAAAACAAAAAAAAAAACACATATCCTCTTCCTTATATTTCACTTTTATAACAGTTGTTCATAGCTTAGTGCTAATTTGGTTTTACAGCCTGGGAAAGGAAGCCTGAGTGGATACCTCAGGCTATTGATTAATTTATGGATGGACATCTGGGACAACAATTGGGTTTTATGGCCTGGGAAAAACTGAGGCAATATCAAAGAACTTTATTACCTGGGGAGCAAAATTCATCCATCATATTGACAGCCAGCCAATCAGGTGCATGGAACATTCATGTGCTGTGAAACCACGGCATGAAACTTAATAAATATGCCTCATTTTGAAAGCAACGCGTCAGAAGCAGAAGGAGAAACAGTGACCACAGAAGAGCGGCGTCAGAAAATAAAAGACCACGTGTGACCAGTTTTCACCTGATTGTCAGTTAACAGCATTCTCATGAACATCGATTGCTAAATCAAATGCGCCTAGGACTTTCATCCTTGACATCACTGATTCCTTTCAGTAAGCTTTTTTTAAGACTATTTTATCCAGACTTTACTATCAATCTTATTTTCTATTACTTATTATTGTTCTTTAATAAATAGTAACTTGTTTTCATCTTTCTATGCTTTGTCTTAATGTCTAGAGTGATTGAAGTAATGAGGTAGATTTCTAAGAGCACCTGAAGTAGCTAGAGATTTTTGCCATTTAGCTCTGTGCTTGCGAGTTTTAAGGCTGAGAGTGAGGGTGCCATTCAATAGTTAGGGACAGTACGAGAAGGTGGCGTTCTTGGCTGATAAATGGCCTATCGCCAAAGGATACTGAGTCTTTGTATGTGTTTTAATATTTTCTTGGAGACCAAAAGTAATATTTGGGTCTGACATCTATTTAAAACATTGTATGTTGTTCATGCGATAATAAATAAGTCTCTTGATGTGCTGAGCAAGTGACAAGTTGTGGTATACCTAAAGCATCTGTGTGGTTTTTAAGTGCTAAAAGTTAGCCAATCTGTGTGTGTCATTCATAGGGGCACTGTTGTGGTTAGGGTCCTGTATGTGTATCTATGTATGGTGTGTGTGTGTGTTGTTATAGGATGCGGGAGTAGACCAATCCAATAACGAACTTGACAAAGAAAAGGGTAAAATAGCGAGTACATTTTTGGCGCTGCTTATCAGGGTAGTTGGAGTGATCATATCACGCACCCGTTTGTATGGAAATTTTCTAATTTAAATGTCAGGGAAGGATCGTCTGCAGGTGGCACAATGCTGCATTTGCAGGCAAAGCAATGGCATTTTCTAAGTTTAGTCAGTAATGTGCCGCTGTAGTAGCGGAACCGTCTATAAAATAATGAGGAGGCAATAACTAGTTTAAAATTAGCTGATAAAAGGAAGCGTACAAAAACCTACAGGTTTGGTAGGCTGGATGCTTTTAACTGCTTTAGAAACTTTAGAGGCAGAGATAGAATTGGAGGTTTTAAATGAGATTGAATTAGAGCTTTCATGGACACGTAAATGTCTTTAAACAGCATCAGAAACAAGTGATGCGTGGCAAAGAAATGCAAGAGTTTGGCATGTAGAGTAACAGCTAAAGAAAGACAACACAGAAAAAGAAACCAAACAATATTCCTACAGCTAAAGTCACGTGTTCTTGTTGCAGGAATTTGGGATCCTACAACATGGGATAGGGAATATTGAGGATCTGGATGACAATTGAATAGAGGAATGGGAGCAGGAGGAAAAAAATTAAGCACGGTTGAGGAACAGAATAGTTTTTCCCCAGTACATAATTCTATGTGTAATCAAGACGAAAGAAAGTACGCCCATTAATAGTAGAAAGGATACAACAGACTAAGAGGACATTCAAAAGCCTCACGTACTGATGGGATTTTACAGGGTGAACTCCTAGATATAGGCAGATAGTTTAGACAGGAACGGGACAGCGCATACTAGCATGGCTCCTCAGAGTATGGGATAAAGTAGAAGAATCTGTGCAGTTAAGACAAAGTGGGGCATCTCAGGGCTCTTACTACAAATCCTAAATTACATAATGTGCATAGAGGGATGGCTTCTGAAGACATGAGACCTCTCAGACTGGCTTGCTAGTGGAATTACGTGTGGCATGGCAAGATCATAGTGATCTACCTTTAGAAGACAGGTCTTGGGAAGATATTAGGGATGCAACACAGCTTGTTAGGGAAATGAATTCAGGCAGCTTTATGGTTAATTGCAGACATTTCAGAACCTTTTGAAGGCCCAGATATGCAGCAGATGACTCCTGGGATGAAGAATAGGTTAATCAAACAAGCACCCCCTTTTCTGAAGAGTGTATTGATTACTAGTCTGAGGGAGAACAGATAGTGTCAGTCTGGGAAGTGGTATCTTTACTAGGTCAGATAGGAGTATGGAAGTAGTAGTAGTGGTACTAAAATCAGGGAGCTGAAAAAAGAAAGTGGGTCCCTGGAGACCTGATAGAAAACAAATGTGGTATGATTTAATAAATGCAGGCATCTCGACAGGAGATATATGGTTTGCCTACTTTAAAACTTTGAGATGCAGGATCGATTTTGAAGAAAAGTGAACAGGAAGAAAAGCCCAGTGCTCACCTTTAGAAGTAGAACAAAAGCAGTGGCCAGTAAAGGAAGTTTTAGAAAAAATAAAGGAGAAACAGTTTCCAGTTCTGGGCAAGGGATGGAAAACCCCTGAGCCTAGAGATTGAAGGGAAGGCGGGTCCCCTGTAGCAGAAGTAAGGGCAGTAATGGTGGGGGATCGACACCCTTGTACACCTCTGACAATTTTCTGGAGAAAGGGACAAGTACAGCGTGTTTTAGCTTTAATTGACACAGGGCAGAAGTAACTTTGATTCATGGTAACCAGATACTTTTGAGGGTGAATCCGTAGCTATTTACAGGCTATGGAGGTAGTAAGTTTTATGTCAGTATTGATGATTTTACTTCCACCTCTGTTGCCCTCCTGGGGAGTACCACAGGGCTCCATCCTTGACCTCTTCTGTTCTCCTTATACCTGCTGCCACTCATGCATTTTGAACTCACGGTATTTCCTTTCATCTTTATGCAGATGATTGTCAGATTTATTT
>NW_024382550.1:0-41754 GCF_016835505.1 Polypterus senegalus
AGTTTCTTGCCCCTACCCATGATGCATTGCAGAGTGTGCACACTCAACATATTCAGTTCCATATAATCTAAATTCCTTTGGCTGCGACTGTTTTAATGCTTCTCTGGTGCTCCTCACCTAGTTGTCCTTTGCGCCACCTTCTACCTTCAGTTTTTGTAAGTCTGACAAGGTGTCGCATGTCAGCTGCGCAGGCCTCACTGGCCGTGTTCTCTTCTTCCTGGCCGCAACACACATGCTCTGGGTTCCCTTCATCCCGAATAAATCTTTCGCCTTTTACTAAAGATTTCCGTGGAGAGGACCGTTAAAGAGTCTCAAAGAATTTTTGCACAGCCTGTTTCGTACAGGCTCTCTGAGCTTGGTTAAAAAGAAGTTGTGTCTTTCCTGTCTCTGTTCCCCCTGGTTTAACCGTACTGATGTTGCATGTAACTCTTAGGTAGGATTTCAGAGGGTTTGCGATGGTATCTGCTGTGAGTTTTTTCCGGGGTAATTCTTTGGGAGTTTTCAGGGCTCTCGCTCTTGTGTACGCACGCTCTGCATATTAAAGATAAGGAATCGAATTGCCTTGTGTGAGGAAGACATAAAGCTCGCTATCTAAGCACACAAGCAGATCTTTAGCTGCGGGTCATATCTCTTACAAAACCATGCAGAAGATACCTTGGGATTCTGGAAAAACTTTCAGATGATGGCACAGCTACATACCTCAACAGTGGCAAGCACAGCATAGGTAATATGCTGAATCCAAATCTCCCATTCTTCAGACTTTTAAACATGGGTAACACTTCAAAAATCTTATCAGCGGGGAGTATCCGAGAAGGACTTTGTTATTCCTGGTTTGTAATTGTTTATTTTTGTCTTTCACTCTTCTTTGAGGAAAATTTTGCAAAATGGAAAAATGTGCATCAAAGGACATGGCGTTAAGTACCCGTTGATTGCTGCTGATTTCTGAATTCCGTGGAAATAATATTGTTTTCAATGTGTGACCTGAATGTAGCCATCGATACAAGGTTTAACTTGATCTCCAAGGCTTGCCTCCCAAACACTGCACTTTTGCACTGACATAACGCGATGCCACGTGCCTCAATCTGTAGAGTTTCCGGGTGAAACAGGACATCCAAGTCCCAACCCACCTCTGAGATTTCGACTGATTCAATAATGAGGAGCCCACCCAGTGTCTGCACACTATTAGGATTTCACTCGATAGATCACTTAACCCTTGAAGTCGATCGTGTGGTTCTCGTGCATCTAGTGGCCTGAAGTGACATGACGAGAACCCTATCGGCAAGCACGGTCTGGACATTGGTGTAAAGAAGAATTCACCAGCTCTGGACGTGTCTATTGTCTATTCCAGTTGTTCCCTTTTGCGGCCCAAGGAAGCGGAAAATCAGGAGAAGTGGAAATAGCGATGGATACCCAGGACAAGCTGACTTCTGTCTAGAGGCCTTGCAAGAATTCAGATGTTGATTAGCATAAGTGGCGTTTCTTTGTATCTCTGGGTGGTGGGCGGGAGTTTCTTGCCCCTACCCATGATGCATTGCAGAGTGTGCACACTCAACATATTCAGTTCCATATAATCTAAATTCCTTTGGCTGCGACTGTTTTAATGCTTCTCTGGTGCTCCTCACCTAGTTGTCCTTTGGCCACCTTCTACCTTCAGTTTTTGTAAGTCTGACAAGGTGTCGCATGTCAGCTGCGCAGGCCTCACTGGCCGTGTTCTCTTCTTCCTGGCCGCAACACACATGCTCTGGGTTCCCTTCATCCCGAATAAATCTTTCGCCTTTTACTAAAGATTTCCGTGGAGAGGACCGTTAAAGAGTCTCAAAGAATTTTTGCACAGCCTGTTTCGTACAGGCTCTCTGAGCTTGGTTAAAAAAAGTTGTGTCTTTCCTGTCTCTGTTCCCCCTGGTTTAACCGTACTGATGTTGCATGTAACTCTTAGGTAGGATTTCAGAGGGTTTGCGATGGTATCTGCTGTGAGTTTTTTCCGGGTAATTCTTTGGGAGTTTTCAGGGCTCTCGCTCTTGTGTACGCACGCTCTGCATATTAAAGATAAGGAATCGAATTGCCTTGTGTGAGGAAGACATAAAGCTCGCTATCTAAGCACACAAGCAGATCTTTAGCTGCGGGTCATATCTCTTACAAAACCATGCAGAAGATACCTTGGGATTCTGGAAAAACTTTCAGATGATGGCACAGCTACATACCTCAACAGTGGCAAGCACAGCATAGGTAATATGCTGAATCCAAATCTCCCATTCTTCAGACTTTTAAACATGGGTAACACTTCAAAAATCTTATCAGCGGGGAGTATCCGAGAAGGACTTTGTTATTCCTGGTTTGTAATTGTTTATTTTTGTCTTTCACTCTTCTTTGAGGAAAATTTTGCAAAATGGAAAAATGTGCATCAAAGGACATGGCGTTAAGTACCCGTTGATTGCTGCTGATTTCTGAATTCCGTGGAAATAATATTGTTTTCAATGTGTGACCTGAATGTAGCCATCGATACAAGGTTTAACTTGATCTCCAAGGCTTGCCTCCCAAACACTGCACTTTTGCACTGACATAACGCGATGCCACGTGCCTCAATCTGTAGAGTTTCCGGGTGAAACAGGACATCCAAGTCCCAACCCACCTCTGAGATTTCGACTGATTCAATAATGAGGAGCCCACCCAGTGTCTGCACACTATTAGGATTTCACTCGATAGATCACTTAACCCTTGAAGTCGATCGTGTGGTTCTCGTGCATCTAGTGGCCTGAAGTGACATGACGAGAACCCTATCGGCAAGCACGGTCTGGACATTGGTGTAAAGAAGAATTCACCAGCTCTGGACGTGTCTATTGTCTATTCCAGTTGTTCCCTTTTGCGCCCAAGGAAGCGGAAAATCAGGAGAAGTGGAAATAGCGATGGATACCCAGGACAAGCTGACTTCTGTCTAGAGGCCTTGCAAGAATTCAGATGTTGATTAGCATAAGTGGCGTTTCTTTGTATCTCTGGGTGGTGGGCGGGAGTTTCTTGCCCCTACCCATGATGCATTGCAGAGTGTGCACACTCAACATATTCAGTTCCATATAATCTAAATTCCTTTGGCTGCGACTGTTTTAATGCTTCTCTGGTGCTCCTCACCTAGTTGTCCTTTGGCCACCTTCTACCTTCAGTTTTTGTAAGTCTGACAAGGTGTCGCATGTCAGCTGCGCAGGCCTCACTGGCCGTGTTCTCTTCTTCCTGGCCGCAACACACATGCTCTGGGTTCCCTTCATCCCGAATAAATCTTTCGCCTTTTACTAAAGATTTCCGTGGAGAGGACCGTTAAAGAGTCTCAAAGAATTTTTGCACAGCCTGTTTCGTACAGGCTCTCTGAGCTTGGTTAAAAAAAGTTGTGTCTTTCCTGTCTCTGTTCCCCCTGGTTTAACCGTACTGATGTTGCATGTAACTCTTAGGTAGGATTTCAGAGGGTTTGCGATGGTATCTGCTGTGAGTTTTTTCCGGGGTAATTCTTTGGGAGTTTTCAGGGCTCTCGCTCTTGTGTACGCACGCTCTGCATATTAAAGATAAGGAATCGAATTGCCTTGTGTGAGGAAGACATAAAGCTCGCTATCTAAGCACACAAGCAGATCTTTAGCTGCGGGTCATATCTCTTACAAAACCATGCAGAAGATACCTTGGGATTCTGGAAAAACTTTCAGATGATGGCACAGCTACATACCTCAACAGTGGCAAGCACAGCATAGGTAATATGCTGAATCCAAATCTCCCATTCTTCAGACTTTTAAACATGGGTAACACTTCAAAAATCTTATCAGCGGGGAGTATCCGAGAAGGACTTTGTTATTCCTGGTTTGTAATTGTTTATTTTTGTCTTTCACTCTTCTTTGAGGAAAATTTTGCAAAATGGAAAAATGTGCATCAAAGGACATGGCGTTTAAGTACCCGTTGATTGCTGCTGATTTCTGAATTCCGTGGAAATAATATTGTTTTCAATGTGTGACCTGAATGTAGCCATCGATACAAGGTTTAACTTGATCTCCAAGGCTTGCCTCCCAAACACTGCACTTTTGCACTGACATAACGCGATGCCACGTGCCTCAATCTGTAGAGTTTCCGGGTGAAACAGGACATCCAAGTCCCAACCCACCTCTGAGATTTCGACTGATTCAATAATGAGGAGCCCACCCAGTGTCTGCACACTATTAGGATTTCACTCGATAGATCACTTAACCCTTGAAGTCGATCGTGTGGTTCTCGTGCATCTAGTGGCCTGAAGTGACATGACGAGAACCCTATCGGCAAGCACGGTCTGGACATTGGTGTAAAGAAGAATTCACCAGCTCTGGACGTGTCTATTGTCTATTCCAGTTGTTCCCTTTTGCGGCCCAAGGAAGCGGAAAATCAGGAGAAGTGGAAATAGCGATGGATACCCAGGACAAGCTGACTTCTGTCTAGAGGCCTTGCAAGAATTCAGATGTTGATTAGCATAAGTGGCGTTTCTTTGTATCTCTGGGTGGTGGGCGGGAGTTTCTTGCCCCTACCCATGATGCATTGCAGAGTGTGCACACTCAACATATTCAGTTCCATATAATCTAAATTCCTTTGGCTGCGACTGTTTTAATGCTTCTCTGGTGCTCCTCACCTAGTTGTCCTTTGCGCCACCTTCTACCTTCAGTTTTTTTGTAAGTCTGACAAGGTGTCGCATGTCAGCTGCGCAGGCCTCACTGGCCGTGTTCTCTTCTTCCTGGCCGCAACACACATGCTCTGGGTTCCCTTCATCCCGAATAAATCTTTCGCCTTTTACTAAAGATTTCCGTGGAGAGGACCGTTAAAGAGTCTCAAAGAATTTTTGCACAGCCTGTTTCGTACAGGCTCTCTGAGCTTGGTTAAAAAGAAGTTGTGTCTTTCCTGTCTCTGTTCCCCCTGGTTTAACCGTACTGATGTTGCATGTAACTCTTAGGTAGGATTTCAGAGGGTTTGCGATGGTATCTGCTGTGAGTTTTTTCCGGGGTAATTCTTTGGGAGTTTTCAGGGCTCTCGCTCTTGTGTACGCACGCTCTGCATATTAAAGATAAGGAATCGAATTGCCTTGTGTGAGGAAGACATAAAGCTCGCTATCTAAGCACACAAGCAGATCTTTAGCTGCGGGTCATATCTCTTACAAAACCATGCAGAAGATACCTTGGGATTCTGGAAAAACTTTCAGATGATGGCACAGCTACATACCTCAACAGTGGCAAGCACAGCATAGGTAATATGCTGAATCCAAATCTCCCATTCTTCAGACTTTTAAACATGGGTAACACTTCAAAAATCTTATCAGCGGGGAGTATCCGAGAAGGACTTTGTTATTCCTGGTTTGTAATTGTTTATTTTTGTCTTTCACTCTTCTTTGAGGAAAATTTTGCAAAATGGAAAAATGTGCATCAAAGGACATGGCGTTTAAGTACCCGTTGATTGCTGCTGATTTCTGAATTCCGTGGAAATAATATTGTTTTCAATGTGTGACCTGAATGTAGCCATCGATACAAGGTTTAACTTGATCTCCAAGGCTTGCCTCCCAAACACTGCACTTTTGCACTGACATAACGCGATGCCACGTGCCTCAATCTGTAGAGTTTCCGGGTGAAACAGGACATCCAAGTCCCAACCCACCTCTGAGATTTCGACTGATTCAATAATGAGGAGCCCACCCAGTGTCTGCACACTATTAGGATTTCACTCGATAGATCACTTAACCCTTGAAGTCGATCGTGTGGTTCTCGTGCATCTAGTGGCCTGAAGTGACATGACGAGAACCCTATCGGCAAGCACGGTCTGGACATTGGTGTAAAGAAGAATTCACCAGCTCTGGACGTGTCTATTGTCTATTCCAGTTGTTCCCTTTGCGCCCAAGGAAGCGGAAAATCAGGAGAAGTGGAAATAGCGATGGATACCCAGGACAAGCTGACTTCTGTCTAGAGGCCTTGCAAGAATTCAGATGTTGATTAGCATAAGTGGCGTTTCTTTGTATCTCTGGGTGGTGGGCGGGAGTTTCTTGCCCCTACCCATGATGCATTGCAGAGTGTGCACACTCAACATATTCAGTTCCATATAATCTAAATTCCTTTGGCTGCGACTGTTTTAATGCTTCTCTGGTGCTCCTCACCTAGTTGTCCTTTGGCGCCACCTTCTACCTTCAGTTTTTGTAAGTCTGACAAGGTGTCGCATGTCAGCTGCGCAGGCCTCACTGGCCGTGTTCTCTTCTTCCTGGCCGCAACACACATGCTCTGGGTTCCCTTCATCCCGAATAAATCTTTCGCCTTTTACTAAAGATTTCCGTGGAGAGGACCGTTAAAGAGTCTCAAAGAATTTTTGCACAGCCTGTTTCGTACAGGCTCTCTGAGCTTGGTTAAAAAGAAGTTGTGTCTTTCCTGTCTCTGTTCCCCCTGGTTTAACCGTACTGATGTTGCATGTAACTCTTAGGTAGGATTTCAGAGGGTTTGCGATGGTATCTGCTGTGAGTTTTTTCCGGGTAATTCTTTGGGAGTTTTCAGGGCTCTCGCTCTTGTGTACGCACGCTCTGCATATTAAAGATAAGGAATCGAATTGCCTTGTGTGAGGAAGACATAAAGCTCGCTATCTAAGCACACAAGCAGATCTTTAGCTGCGGGTCATATCTCTTACAAAACCATGCAGAAGATACCTTGGGATTCTGGAAAAACTTTCAGATGATGGCACAGCTACATACCTCAACAGTGGCAAGCACAGCATAGGTAATATGCTGAATCCAAATCTCCCATTCTTCAGACTTTTAAACATGGGTAACACTTCAAAAATCTTATCAGCGGGGAGTATCCGAGAAGGACTTTGTTATTCCTGGTTTGTAATTGTTTATTTTTGTCTTTCACTCTTCTTTGAGGAAAATTTTGCAAAATGGAAAAATGTGCATCAAAGGACATGGCGTTAAGTACCCGTTGATTGCTGCTGATTTCTGAATTCCGTGGAAATAATATTGTTTTCAATGTGTGACCTGAATGTAGCCATCGATACAAGGTTTAACTTGATCTCCAAGGCTTGCCTCCCAAACACTGCACTTTTGCACTGACATAACGCGATGCCACGTGCCTCAATCTGTAGAGTTTCCGGGTGAAACAGGACATCCAAGTCCCAACCCACCTCTGAGATTTCGACTGATTCAATAATGAGGAGCCCACCCAGTGTCTGCACACTATTAGGATTTCACTCGATAGATCACTTAACCCTTGAAGTCGATCGTGTGGTTCTCGTGCATCTAGTGGCCTGAAGTGACATGACGAGAACCCTATCGGCAAGCACGGTCTGGACATTGGTGTAAAGAAGAATTCACCAGCTCTGGACGTGTCTATTGTCTATTCCAGTTGTTCCCTTTTGCGGCCCAAGGAAGCGGAAAATCAGGAGAAGTGGAAATAGCGATGGATACCCAGGACAAGCTGACTTCTGTCTAGAGGCCTTGCAAGAATTCAGATGTTGATTAGCATAAGTGGCGTTTCTTTGTATCTCTGGGTGGTGGGCGGGAGTTTCTTGCCCCTACCCATGATGCATTGCAGAGTGTGCACACTCAACATATTCAGTTCCATATAATCTAAATTCCTTTGGCTGCGACTGTTTTAATGCTTCTCTGGTGCTCCTCACCTAGTTGTCCTTTGGCCACCTTCTACCTTCAGTTTTTTTGTAAGTCTGACAAGGTGTCGCATGTCAGCTGCGCAGGCCTCACTGGCCGTGTTCTCTTCTTCCTGGCCGCAACACACATGCTCTGGGTTCCCTTCATCCCGAATAAATCTTTCGCCTTTTACTAAAGATTTCCGTGGAGAGGACCGTTAAAGAGTCTCAAAGAATTTTTGCACAGCCTGTTTCGTACAGGCTCTCTGAGCTTGGTTAAAAAGAAGTTGTGTCTTTCCTGTCTCTGTTCCCCCTGGTTTAACCGTACTGATGTTGCATGTAACTCTTAGGTAGGATTTCAGAGGGTTTGCGATGGTATCTGCTGTGAGTTTTTTCCGGGTAATTCTTTGGGAGTTTTCAGGGCTCTCGCTCTTGTGTACGCTCTGCATATTAAAGATAAGGAATCGAATTGCCTTGTGTGAGGAAGACATAAAGCTCGCTATCTAAGCACACAAGCAGATCTTTAGCTGCGGGTCATATCTCTTACAAAACCATGCAGAAGATACCTTGGGATTCTGGAAAAACTTTCAGATGATGGCACAGCTACATACCTCAACAGTGGCAAGCACAGCATAGGTAATATGCTGAATCCAAATCTCCCATTCTTCAGACTTTTAAACATGGGTAACACTTCAAAAATCTTATCAGCGGGGAGTATCCGAGAAGGACTTTGTTATTCCTGGTTTGTAATTGTTTATTTTTGTCTTTCACTCTTCTTTGAGGAAAATTTTGCAAAATGGAAAAATGTGCATCAAAGGACATGGCGTTAAGTACCCGTTGATTGCTGCTGATTTCTGAATTCCGTGGAAATAATATTGTTTTCAATGTGTGACCTGAATGTAGCCATCGATACAAGGTTTAACTTGATCTCCAAGGCTTGCCTCCCAAACACTGCACTTTTGCACTGACATAACGCGATGCCACGTGCCTCAATCTGTAGAGTTTCCGGGTGAAACAGGACATCCAAGTCCCAACCCACCTCTGAGATTTCGACTGATTCAATAATGAGGAGCCCACCCAGTGTCTGCACACTATTAGGATTTCACTCGATAGATCACTTAACCCTTGAAGTCGATCGTGTGGTTCTCGTGCATCTAGTGGCCTGAAGTGACATGACGAGAACCCTATCGGCAAGCACGGTCTGGACATTGGTGTAAAGAAGAATTCACCAGCTCTGGACGTGTCTATTGTCTATTCCAGTTGTTCCCTTTTGCGCCCAAGGAAGCGGAAAATCAGGAGAAGTGGAAATAGCGATGGATACCCAGGACAAGCTGACTTCTGTCTAGAGGCCTTGCAAGAATTCAGATGTTGATTAGCATAAGTGGCGTTTCTTTGTATCTCTGGGTGGTGGGCGGGAGTTTCTTGCCCCTACCCATGATGCATTGCAGAGTGTGCACACTCAACATATTCAGTTCCATATAATCTAAATTCCTTTGGCTGCGACTGTTTTAATGCTTCTCTGGTGCTCCTCACCTAGTTGTCCTTTGGCCACCTTCTACCTTCAGTTTTTGTAAGTCTGACAAGGTGTCGCATGTCAGCTGCGCAGGCCTCACTGGCCGTGTTCTCTTCTTCCTGGCCGCAACACACATGCTCTGGGTTCCCTTCATCCCGAATAAATCTTTCGCCTTTTACTAAAGATTTCCGTGGAGAGGACCGTTAAAGAGTCTCAAAGAATTTTTGCACAGCCTGTTTCGTACAGGCTCTCTGAGCTTGGTTAAAAAGAAGTTGTGTCTTTCCTGTCTCTGTTCCCCCTGGTTTAACCGTACTGATGTTGCATGTAACTCTTAGGTAGGATTTCAGAGGGTTTGCGATGGTATCTGCTGTGAGTTTTTTCCGGGGTAATTCTTTGGGAGTTTTCAGGGCTCTCGCTCTTGTGTACGCACGCTCTGCATATTAAAGATAAGGAATCGAATTGCCTTGTGTGAGGAAGACATAAAGCTCGCTATCTAAGCACACAAGCAGATCTTTAGCTGCGGGTCATATCTCTTACAAAACCATGCAGAAGATACCTTGGGATTCTGGAAAAACTTTCAGATGATGGCACAGCTACATACCTCAACAGTGGCAAGCACAGCATAGGTAATATGCTGAATCCAAATCTCCCATTCTTCAGACTTTTAAACATGGGTAACACTTCAAAAATCTTATCAGCGGGGAGTATCCGAGAAGGACTTTGTTATTCCTGGTTTGTAATTGTTTATTTTTGTCTTTCACTCTTCTTTGAGGAAAATTTTGCAAAATGGAAAAATGTGCATCAAAGGACATGGCGTTAAGTACCCGTTGATTGCTGCTGATTTCTGAATTCCGTGGAAATAATATTGTTTTCAATGTGTGACCTGAATGTAGCCATCGATACAAGGTTTAACTTGATCTCCAAGGCTTGCCTCCCAAACACTGCACTTTTGCACTGACATAACGCGATGCCACGTGCCTCAATCTGTAGAGTTTCCGGGTGAAACAGGACATCCAAGTCCCAACCCACCTCTGAGATTTCGACTGATTCAATAATGAGGAGCCCACCCAGTGTCTGCACACTATTAGGATTTCACTCGATAGATCACTTAACCCTTGAAGTCGATCGTGTGGTTCTCGTGCATCTAGTGGCCTGAAGTGACATGACGAGAACCCTATCGGCAAGCACGGTCTGGACATTGGTGTAAAGAAGAATTCACCAGCTCTGGACGTGTCTATTGTCTATTCCAGTTGTTCCCTTTTGCGCCCAAGGAAGCGGAAAATCAGGAGAAGTGGAAATAGCGATGGATACCCAGGACAAGCTGACTTCTGTCTAGAGGCCTTGCAAGAATTCAGATGTTGATTAGCATAAGTGGCGTTTCTTTGTATCTCTGGGTGGTGGGCGGGAGTTTCTTGCCCCTACCCATGATGCATTGCAGAGTGTGCACACTCAACATATTCAGTTCCATATAATCTAAATTCCTTTGGCTGCGACTGTTTTAATGCTTCTCTGGTGCTCCTCACCTAGTTGTCCTTTGGCCACCTTCTACCTTCAGTTTTTGTAAGTCTGACAAGGTGTCGCATGTCAGCTGCGCAGGCCTCACTGGCCGTGTTCTCTTCTTCCTGGCCGCAACACACATGCTCTGGGTTCCCTTCATCCCGAATAAATCTTTCGCCTTTTACTAAAGATTTCCGTGGAGAGGACCGTTAAAGAGTCTCAAAGAATTTTTGCACAGCCTGTTTCGTACAGGCTCTCTGAGCTTGGTTAAAAAGAAGTTGTGTCTTTCCTGTCTCTGTTCCCCCTGGTTTAACCGTACTGATGTTGCATGTAACTCTTAGGTAGGATTTCAGAGGGTTTGCGATGGTATCTGCTGTGAGTTTTTTTTCCGGGGTAATTCTTTGGGAGTTTTCAGGGCTCTCGCTCTTGTGTACGCACGCTCTGCATATTAAAGATAAGGAATCGAATTGCCTTGTGTGAGGAAGACATAAAGCTCGCTATCTAAGCACACAAGCAGATCTTTAGCTGCGGGTCATATCTCTTACAAAACCATGCAGAAGATACCTTGGGATTCTGGAAAAACTTTCAGATGATGGCACAGCTACATACCTCAACAGTGGCAAGCACAGCATAGGTAATATGCTGAATCCAAATCTCCCATTCTTCAGACTTTTAAACATGGGTAACACTTCAAAAATCTTATCAGCGGGAGTATCCGAGAAGGACTTTGTTATTCCTGGTTTGTAATTGTTTATTTTTGTCTTTCACTCTTCTTTGAGGAAAATTTTGCAAAATGGAAAAATGTGCATCAAAGGACATGGCGTTTAAGTACCCGTTGATTGCTGCTGATTTCTGAATTCCGTGGAAATAATATTGTTTTCAATGTGTGACCTGAATGTAGCCATCGATACAAGGTTTAACTTGATCTCCAAGGCTTGCCTCCCAAACACTGCACTTTTGCACTGACATAACGCGATGCCACGTGCCTCAATCTGTAGAGTTTCCGGGTGAAACAGGACATCCAAGTCCCAACCCACCTCTGAGATTTCGACTGATTCAATAATGAGGAGCCCACCCAGTGTCTGCACACTATTAGGATTTCACTCGATAGATCACTTAACCCTTGAAGTCGATCGTGTGGTTCTCGTGCATCTAGTGGCCTGAAGTGACATGACGAGAACCCTATCGGCAAGCACGGTCTGGACATTGGTGTAAAGAAGAATTCACCAGCTCTGGACGTGTCTATTGTCTATTCCAGTTGTTCCCTTTTGCGCCCAAGGAAGCGGGAAAATCAGGAGAAGTGGAAATAGCGATGGATACCCAGGACAAGCTGACTTCTGTCTAGAGGCCTTGCAAGAATTCAGATGTTGATTAGCATAAGTGGCGTTTCTTTGTATCTCTGGGTGGTGGGCGGGAGTTTCTTGCCCCTACCCATGATGCATTGCAGAGTGTGCACACTCAACATATTCAGTTCCATATAATCTAAATTCCTTTGGCTGCGACTGTTTTAATGCTTCTCTGGTGCTCCTCACCTAGTTGTCCTTTGGCCACCTTCTACCTTCAGTTTTTTTGTAAGTCTGACAAGGTGTCGCATGTCAGCTGCGCAGGCCTCACTGGCCGTGTTCTCTTCTTCCTGGCCGCAACACACATGCTCTGGGTTCCCTTCATCCCGAATAAATCTTTCGCCTTTTACTAAAGATTTCCGTGGAGAGGACCGTTAAAGAGTCTCAAAGAATTTTTGCACAGCCTGTTTCGTACAGGCTCTCTGAGCTTGGTTAAAAAGAAGTTGTGTCTTTCCTGTCTCTGTTCCCCCTGGTTTAACCGTACTGATGTTGCATGTAACTCTTAGGTAGGATTTCAGAGGGTTTGCGATGGTATCTGCTGTGAGTTTTTTCCGGGGTAA
This sequence comes from Polypterus senegalus, assembly GCF_016835505.1. NCBI lineage: Eukaryota > Metazoa > Chordata > Cladistia > Polypteriformes > Polypteridae > Polypterus > Polypterus senegalus. The sequence goes on from NW_024382550.1 coordinate 12,519, forward strand.
TTCTTTGGGAGTTTTCAGGGCTCTCGCTCTTGTGTACGCACGCTCTGCATATTAAAGATAAGGAATCGAATTGCCTTGTGTGAGGAAGACATAAAGCTCGCTATCTAAGCACACAAGCAGATCTTTAGCTGCGGGTCATATCTCTTACAAAACCATGCAGAAGATACCTTGGGATTCTGGAAAAACTTTCAGATGATGGCACAGCTACATACCTCAACAGTGGCAAGCACAGCATAGGTAATATGCTGAATCCAAATCTCCCATTCTTCAGACTTTTAAACATGGGTAACACTTCAAAAATCTTATCAGCGGGAGTATCCGAGAAGGACTTTGTTATTCCTGGTTTGTAATTGTTTATTTTTGTCTTTCACTCTTCTTTGAGGAAAATTTTGCAAAATGGAAAAATGTGCATCAAAGGACATGGCGTTAAGTACCCGTTGATTGCTGCTGATTTCTGAATTCCGTGGAAATAATATTGTTTTCAATGTGTGACCTGAATGTAGCCATCGATACAAGGTTTAACTTGATCTCCAAGGCTTGCCTCCCAAACACTGCACTTTTGCACTGACATAACGCGATGCCACGTGCCTCAATCTGTAGAGTTTCCGGGTGAAACAGGACATCCAAGTCCCAACCCACCTCTGAGATTTCGACTGATTCAATAATGAGGAGCCCACCCAGTGTCTGCACACTATTAGGATTTCACTCGATAGATCACTTAACCCTTGAAGTCGATCGTGTGGTTCTCGTGCATCTAGTGGCCTGAAGTGACATGACGAGAACCCTATCGGCAAGCACGGTCTGGACATTGGTGTAAAGAAGAATTCACCAGCTCTGGACGTGTCTATTGTCTATTCCAGTTGTTCCCTTTTGCGCCCAAGGAAGCGGAAAATCAGGAGAAGTGGAAATAGCGATGGATACCCAGGACAAGCTGACTTCTGTCTAGAGGCCTTGCAAGAATTCAGATGTTGATTAGCATAAGTGGCGTTTCTTTGTATCTCTGGGTGGTGGGCGGGAGTTTCTTGCCCCTACCCATGATGCATTGCAGAGTGTGCACACTCAACATATTCAGTTCCATATAATCTAAATTCCTTTGGCTGCGACTGTTTTAATGCTTCTCTGGTGCTCCTCACCTAGTTGTCCTTTGGCCACCTTCTACCTTCAGTTTTTGTAAGTCTGACAAGGTGTCGCATGTCAGCTGCGCAGGCCTCACTGGCCGTGTTCTCTTCTTCCTGGCCGCAACACACATGCTCTGGGTTCCCTTCATCCCGAATAAATCTTTCGCCTTTTACTAAAGATTTCCGTGGAGAGGACCGTTAAAGAGTCTCAAAGAATTTTTGCACAGCCTGTTTCGTACAGGCTCTCTGAGCTTGGTTAAAAAGAAGTTGTGTCTTTCCTGTCTCTGTTCCCCCTGGTTTAACCGTACTGATGTTGCATGTAACTCTTAGGTAGGATTTCAGAGGGTTTGCGATGGTATCTGCTGTGAGTTTTTTCCGGGTAATTCTTTGGGAGTTTTCAGGGCTCTCGCTCTTGTACGCACGCTCTGCATATTAAAGATAAGGAATCGAATTGCCTTGTGTGAGGAAGACATAAAGCTCGCTATCTAAGCACACAAGCAGATCTTTAGCTGCGGGTCATATCTCTTACAAAACCATGCAGAAGATACCTTGGGATTCTGGAAAAACTTTCAGATGATGGCACAGCTACATACCTCAACAGTGGCAAGCACAGCATAGGTAATATGCTGAATCCAAATCTCCCATTCTTCAGACTTTTAAACATGGGTAACACTTCAAAAATCTTATCAGCGGGGAGTATCCGAGAAGGACTTTGTTATTCCTGGTTTGTAATTGTTTATTTTTGTCTTTCACTCTTCTTTGAGGAAAATTTTGCAAAATGGAAAAATGTGCATCAAAGGACATGGCGTTAAGTACCCGTTGATTGCTGCTGATTTCTGAATTCCGTGGAAATAATATTGTTTTCAATGTGTGACCTGAATGTAGCCATCGATACAAGGTTTAACTTGATCTCCAAGGCTTGCCTCCCAAACACTGCACTTTTGCACTGACATAACGCGATGCCACGTGCCTCAATCTGTAGAGTTTCCGGGTGAAACAGGACATCCAAGTCCCAACCCACCTCTGAGATTTCGACTGATTCAATAATGAGGAGCCCACCCAGTGTCTGCACACTATTAGGATTTCACTCGATAGATCACTTAACCCTTGAAGTCGATCGTGTGGTTCTCGTGCATCTAGTGGCCTGAAGTGACATGACGAGAACCCTATCGGCAAGCACGGTCTGGACATTGGTGTAAAGAAGAATTCACCAGCTCTGGACGTGTCTATTGTCTATTCCAGTTGTTCCCTTTTGCGCCCAAGGAAGCGGAAAATCAGGAGAAGTGGAAATAGCGATGGATACCCAGGACAAGCTGACTTCTGTCTAGAGGCCTTGCAAGAATTCAGATGTTGATTAGCATAAGTGGCGTTTCTTTGTATCTCTGGGTGGTGGGCGGGAGTTTCTTGCCCCTACCCATGATGCATTGCAGAGTGTGCACACTCAACATATTCAGTTCCATATAATCTAAATTCCTTTGGCTGCGACTGTTTTAATGCTTCTCTGGTGCTCCTCACCTAGTTGTCCTTTGGCCACCTTCTACCTTCAGTTTTTGTAAGTCTGACAAGGTGTCGCATGTCAGCTGCGCAGGCCTCACTGGCCGTGTTCTCTTCTTCCTGGCCGCAACACACATGCTCTGGGTTCCCTTCATCCCGAATAAATCTTTCGCCTTTTACTAAAGATTTCCGTGGAGAGGACCGTTAAAGAGTCTCAAAGAATTTTTGCACAGCCTGTTTCGTACAGGCTCTCTGAGCTTGGTTAAAAAGAAGTTGTGTCTTTCCTGTCTCTGTTCCCCCTGGTTTAACCGTACTGATGTTGCATGTAACTCTTAGGTAGGATTTCAGAGGGTTTGCGATGGTATCTGCTGTGAGTTTTTTCCGGGTAATTCTTTGGGAGTTTTCAGGGCTCTCGCTCTTGTGTACGCACACTCTGCATATTAAAGATAAGGAATCGAATTGCCTTGTGTGAGGAAGACATAAAGCTCGCTATCTAAGCACACAAGCAGATCTTTAGCTGCGGGTCATATCTCTTACAAAACCATGCAGAAGATACCTTGGGATTCTGGAAAAACTTTCAGATGATGGCACAGCTACATACCTCAACAGTGGCAAGCACAGCATAGGTAATATGCTGAATCCAAATCTCCCATTCTTCAGACTTTTAAACATGGGTAACACTTCAAAAATCTTATCAGCGGGGAGTATCCGAGAAGGACTTTGTTATTCCTGGTTTGTAATTGTTTATTTTTGTCTTTCACTCTTCTTTGAGGAAAATTTTGCAAAATGGAAAAATGTGCATCAAAGGACATGGCGTTAAGTACCCGTTGATTGCTGCTGATTTCTGAATTCCGTGGAAATAATATTGTTTTCAATGTGTGACCTGAATGTAGCCATCGATACAAGGTTTAACTTGATCTCCAAGGCTTGCCTCCCAAACACTGCACTTTTGCACTGACATAACGCGATGCCACGTGCCTCAATCTGTAGAGTTTCCGGGTGAAACAGGACATCCAAGTCCCAACCCACCTCTGAGATTTCGACTGATTCAATAATGAGGAGCCCACCCAGTGTCTGCACACTATTAGGATTTCACTCGATAGATCACTTAACCCTTGAAGTCGATCGTGTGGTTCTCGTGCATCTAGTGGCCTGAAGTGACATGACGAGAACCCTATCGGCAAGCACGGTCTGGACATTGGTGTAAAGAAGAATTCACCAGCTCTGGACGTGTCTATTGTCTATTCCAGTTGTTCCCTTTGCGCCCAAGGAAGCGGAAAATCAGGAGAAGTGGAAATAGCGATGGATACCCAGGACAAGCTGACTTCTGTCTAGAGGCCTTGCAAGAATTCAGATGTTGATTAGCATAAGTGGCGTTTCTTTGTATCTCTGGGTGGTGGGCTGGGAGTTTCTTGCCCCTACCCATGATGCATTGCAGAGTGTGCACACTCAACATATTCAGTTCCATATAATCTAAATTCCTTTGGCTGCGACTGTTTTAATGCTTCTCTGGTGCTCCTCACCTAGTTGTCCTTTGGCCACCTTCTACCTTCAGTTTTTGTAAGTCTGACAAGGTGTCGCATGTCAGCTGCGCAGGCCTCACTGGCCGTGTTCTCTTCTTCCTGGCCGCAACACACATGCTCTGGGTTCCCTTCATCCCGAATAAATCTTTCGCCTTTTACTAAAGATTTCCGTGGAGAGGACCGTTAAAGAGTCTCAAAGAATTTTTGCACAGCCTGTTTCGTACAGGCTCTCTGAGCTTGGTTAAAAAGAAGTTGTGTCTTTCCTGTCTCTGTTCCCCCTGGTTTAACCGTACTGATGTTGCATGTAACTCTTAGGTAGGATTTCAGAGGGTTTGCGATGGTATCTGCTGTGAGTTTTTTCCGGGTAATTCTTTGGGAGTTTTCAGGGCTCTCGCTCTTGTGTGCACGCTCTGCATATTAAAGATAAGGAATCGAATTGCCTTGTGTGAGGAAGACATAAAGCTCGCTATCTAAGCACACAAGCAGATCTTTAGCTGCGGGTCATATCTCTTACAAAACCATGCAGAAGATACCTTGGGATTCTGGAAAAACTTTCAGATGATGGCACAGCTACATACCTCAACAGTGGCAAGCACAGCATAGGTAATATGCTGAATCCAAATCTCCCATTCTTCAGACTTTTAAACATGGGTAACACTTCAAAAATCTTATCAGCGGGGAGTATCCGAGAAGGACTTTGTTATTCCTGGTTTGTAATTGTTTATTTTTGTCTTTCACTCTTCTTTGAGGAAAATTTTGCAAAATGGAAAAATGTGCATCAAAGGACATGGCGTTAAGTACCCCGTTGATTGCTGCTGATTTCTGAATTCCGTGGAAATAATATTGTTTTCAATGTGTGACCTGAATGTAGCCATCGATACAAGGTTTAACTTGATCTCCAAGGCTTGCCTCCCAAACACTGCACTTTTGCACTGACATAACGCGATGCCACGTGCCTCAATCTGTAGAGTTTCCGGGTGAAACAGGACATCCAAGTCCCAACCCACCTCTGAGATTTCGACTGATTCAATAATGAGGAGCCCACCCAGTGTCTGCACACTATTAGGATTTCACTCGATAGATCACTTAACCCTTGAAGTCGATCGTGTGGTTCTCGTGCATCTAGTGGCCTGAAGTGACATGACGAGAACCCTATCGGCAAGCACGGTCTGGACATTGGTGTAAAGAAGAATTCACCAGCTCTGGACGTGTCTATTGTCTATTCCAGTTGTTCCCTTTGCGCCCAAGGAAGCGGAAAATCAGGAGAAGTGGAAATAGCGATGGATACCCAGGACAAGCTGACTTCTGTCTAGAGGCCTTGCAAGAATTCAGATGTTGATTAGCATAAGTGGCGTTTCTTTGTATCTCTGGGTGGTGGGCGGGAGTTTCTTGCCCCTACCCATGATGCATTGCAGAGTGTGCACACTCAACATATTCAGTTCCATATAATCTAAATTCCTTTGGCTGCGACTGTTTTAATGCTTCTCTGGTGCTCCTCACCTAGTTGTCCTTTGGCCACCTTCTACCTTCAGTTTTTGTAAGTCTGACAAGGTGTCGCATGTCAGCTGCGCAGGCCTCACTGGCCGTGTTCTCTTCTTCCTGGCCGCAACACACATGCTCTGGGTTCCCTTCATCCCGAATAAATCTTTCGCCTTTTACTAAAGATTTCCGTGGAGAGGACCGTTAAAGAGTCTCAAAGAATTTTTGCACAGCCTGTTTCGTACAGGCTCTCTGAGCTTGGTTAAAAAGAAGTTGTGTCTTTCCTGTCTCTGTTCCCCCTGGTTTAACCGTACTGATGTTGCATGTAACTCTTAGGTAGGATTTCAGAGGGTTTGCGATGGTATCTGCTGTGAGTTTTTTCCGGGGTAATTCTTTGGGAGTTTTCAGGGCTCTCGCTCTTGTGTACGCACGCTCTGCATATTAAAGATAAGGAATCGAATTGCCTTGTGTGAGGAAGACATAAAGCTCGCTATCTAAGCACACAAGCAGATCTTTAGCTGCGGGTCATATCTCTTACAAAACCATGCAGAAGATACCTTGGGATTCTGGAAAAACTTTCAGATGATGGCACAGCTACATACCTCAACAGTGGCAAGCACAGCATAGGTAATATGCTGAATCCAAATCTCCCATTCTTCAGACTTTTAAACATGGGTAACACTTCAAAAATCTTATCAGCGGGGAGTATCCGAGAAGGACTTTGTTATTCCTGGTTTGTAATTGTTTATTTTTGTCTTTCACTCTTCTTTGAGGAAAATTTTGCAAAATGGAAAAATGTGCATCAAAGGACATGGCGTTAAGTACCCGTTGATTGCTGCTGATTTCTGAATTCCGTGGAAATAATATTGTTTTCAATGTGTGACCTGAATGTAGCCATCGATACAAGGTTTAACTTGATCTCCAAGGCTTGCCTCCCAAACACTGCACTTTTGCACTGACATAACGCGATGCCACGTGCCTCAATCTGTAGAGTTTCCGGGTGAAACAGGACATCCAAGTCCCAACCCACCTCTGAGATTTCGACTGATTCAATAATGAGGAGCCCACCCAGTGTCTGCACACTATTAGGATTTCACTCGATAGATCACTTAACCCTTGAAGTCGATCGTGTGGTTCTCGTGCATCTAGTGGCCTGAAGTGACATGACGAGAACCCTATCGGCAAGCACGGTCTGGACATTGGTGTAAAGAAGAATTCACCAGCTCTGGACGTGTCTATTGTCTATTCCAGTTGTTCCCTTTTGCGCCCAAGGAAGCGGAAAATCAGGAGAAGTGGAAATAGCGATGGATACCCAGGACAAGCTGACTTCTGTCTAGAGGCCTTGCAAGAATTCAGATGTTGATTAGCATAAGTGGCGTTTCTTTGTATCTCTGGGTGGTGGGCGGGAGTTTCTTGCCCCTACCCATGATGCATTGCAGAGTGTGCACACTCAACATATTCAGTTCCATATAATCTAAATTCCTTTGGCTGCGACTGTTTTAATGCTTCTCTGGTGCTCCTCACCTAGTTGTCCTTTGGCGCCACCTTCTACCTTCAGTTTTTGTAAGTCTGACAAGGTGTCGCATGTCAGCTGCGCAGGCCTCACTGGCCGTGTTCTCTTCTTCCTGGCCGCAACACACATGCTCTGGGTTCCCTTCATCCCGAATAAATCTTTCGCCTTTTACTAAAGATTTCCGTGGAGAGGACCGTTAAAGAGTCTCAAAGAATTTTTGCACAGCCTGTTTCGTACAGGCTCTCTGAGCTTGGTTAAAAAGAAGTTGTGTCTTTCCTGTCTCTGTTCCCCCTGGTTTAACCGTACTGATGTTGCATGTAACTCTTAGGTAGGATTTCAGAGGGTTTGCGATGGTATCTGCTGTGAGTTTTTTCCGGGGTAATTCTTTGGGAGTTTTCAGGGCTCTCGCTCTTGTGTACGCACGCTCTGCATATTAAAGATAAGGAATCGAATTGCCTTGTGTGAGGAAGACATAAAGCTCGCTATCTAAGCACACAAGCAGATCTTTAGCTGCGGGTCATATCTCTTACAAAACCATGCAGAAGATACCTTGGGATTCTGGAAAAACTTTCAGATGATGGCACAGCTACATACCTCAACAGTGGCAAGCACAGCATAGGTAATATGCTGAATCCAAATCTCCCATTCTTCAGACTTTTAAACATGGGTAACACTTCAAAAATCTTATCAGCGGGGAGTATCCGAGAAGGACTTTGTTATTCCTGGTTTGTAATTGTTTATTTTTGTCTTTCACTCTTCTTTGAGGAAAATTTTGCAAAATGGAAAAATGTGCATCAAAGGACATGGCGTTAAGTACCCGTTGATTGCTGCTGATTTCTGAATTCCGTGGAAATAATATTGTTTTCAATGTGTGACCTGAATGTAGCCATCGATACAAGGTTTAACTTGATCTCCAAGGCTTGCCTCCCAAACACTGCACTTTTGCACTGACATAACGCGATGCCACGTGCCTCAATCTGTAGAGTTTCCGGGTGAAACAGGACATCCAAGTCCCAACCCACCTCTGAGATTTCGACTGATTCAATAATGAGGAGCCCACCCAGTGTCTGCACACTATTAGGATTTCACTCGATAGATCACTTAACCCTTGAAGTCGATCGTGTGGTTCTCGTGCATCTAGTGGCCTGAAGTGACATGACGAGAACCCTATCGGCAAGCACGGTCTGGACATTGGTGTAAAGAAGAATTCACCAGCTCTGGACGTGTCTATTGTCTATTCCAGTTGTTCCCTTTTGCGCCCAAGGAAGCGGAAAATCAGGAGAAGTGGAAATAGCGATGGATACCCAGGACAAGCTGACTTCTGTCTAGAGGCCTTGCAAGAATTCAGATGTTGATTAGCATAAGTGGCGTTTCTTTGTATCTCTGGGTGGTGGGCGGGAGTTTCTTGCCCCTACCCATGATGCATTGCAGAGTGTGCACACTCAACATATTCAGTTCCATATAATCTAAATTCCTTTGGCTGCGACTGTTTTAATGCTTCTCTGGTGCTCCTCACCTAGTTGTCCTTTGGCCACCTTCTACCTTCAGTTTTTGTAAGTCTGACAAGGTGTCGCATGTCAGCTGCAGGCCTCACTGGCCGTGTTCTCTTCTTCCTGGCCGCAACACACATGCTCTGGGTTCCCTTCATCCCGAATAAATCTTTCGCCTTTTACTAAAGATTTCCGTGGAGAGGACCGTTAAAGAGTCTCAAAGAATTTTTGCACAGCCTGTTTCGTACAGGCTCTCTGAGCTTGGTTAAAAAGAAGTTGTGTCTTTCCTGTCTCTGTTCCCCCTGGTTTAACCGTACTGATGTTGCATGTAACTCTTAGGTAGGATTTCAGAGGGTTTGCGATGGTATCTGCTGTGAGTTTTTTCCGGGTAATTCTTTGGGAGTTTTCAGGGCTCTCGCTCTTGTGTACGCACGCTCTGCATATTAAAGATAAGGAATCGAATTGCCTTGTGTGAGGAAGACATAAAGCTCGCTATCTAAGCACACAAGCAGATCTTTAGCTGCGGGTCATATCTCTTACAAAACCATGCAGAAGATACCTTGGGATTCTGGAAAAACTTTCAGATGATGGCACAGCTACATACCTCAACAGTGGCAAGCACAGCATAGGTAATATGCTGAATCCAAATCTCCCATTCTTCAGACTTTTAAACATGGGTAACACTTCAAAAATCTTATCAGCGGGGAGTATCCGAGAAGGACTTTGTTATTCCTGGTTTGTAATTGTTTATTTTTGTCTTTCACTCTTCTTTGAGGAAAATTTTGCAAAATGGAAAAATGTGCATCAAAGGACATGGCGTTAAGTACCCGTTGATTGCTGCTGATTTCTGAATTCCGTGGAAATAATATTGTTTTCAATGTGTGACCTGAATGTAGCCATCGATACAAGGTTTAACTTGATCTCCAAGGCTTGCCTCCCAAACACTGCACTTTTGCACTGACATAACGCGATGCCACGTGCCTCAATCTGTAGAGTTTCCGGGTGAAACAGGACATCCAAGTCCCAACCCACCTCTGAGATTTCGACTGATTCAATAATGAGGAGCCCACCCAGTGTCTGCACACTATTAGGATTTCACTCGATAGATCACTTAACCCTTGAAGTCGATCGTGTGGTTCTCGTGCATCTAGTGGCCTGAAGTGACATGACGAGAACCCTATCGGCAAGCACGGTCTGGACATTGGTGTAAAGAAGAATTCACCAGCTCTGGACGTGTCTATTGTCTATTCCAGTTGTTCCCTTTGTCGGCCCAAGGAAGCGGGAAAATCAGGAGAAGTGGAAATAGCGATGGATACCCAGGACAAGCTGACTTCTGTCTAGAGGCCTTGCAAGAATTCAGATGTTGATTAGCATAAGTGGCGTTTCTTTGTATCTCTGGGTGGTGGGCGGGAGTTTCTTGCCCCTACCCATGATGCATTGCAGAGTGTGCACACTCAACATATTCAGTTCCATATAATCTAAATTCCTTTGGCTGCGACTGTTTTAATGCTTCTCTGGTGCTCCTCACCTAGTTGTCCTTTGGCCACCTTCTACCTTCAGTTTTTGTAAGTCTGACAAGGTGTCGCATGTCAGCTGCGCAGGCCTCACTGGCCGTGTTCTCTTCTTCCTGGCCGCAACACACATGCTCTGGGTTCCCTTCATCCCGAATAAATCTTTCGCCTTTTACTAAAGATTTCCGTGGAGAGGACCGTTAAAGAGTCTCAAAGAATTTTTGCACAGCCTGTTTCGTACAGGCTCTCTGAGCTTGGTTAAAAAGAAGTTGTGTCTTTCCTGTCTCTGTTCCCCCTGGTTTAACCGTACTGATGTTGCATGTAACTCTTAGGTAGGATTTCAGAGGGTTTGCGATGGTATCTGCTGTGAGTTTTTTCCGGGTAATTCTTTGGGAGTTTTCAGGGCTCTCGCTCTTGTGTACGCACGCTCTGCATATTAAAGATAAGGAATCGAATTGCCTTGTGTGAGGAAGACATAAAGCTCGCTATCTAAGCACACAAGCAGATCTTTAGCTGCGGGTCATATCTCTTACAAAACCATGCAGAAGATACCTTGGGATTCTGGAAAAACTTTCAGATGATGGCACAGCTACATACCTCAACAGTGGCAAGCACAGCATAGGTAATATGCTGAATCCAAATCTCCCATTCTTCAGACTTTTAAACATGGGTAACACTTCAAAAATCTTATCAGCGGGGAGTATCCGAGAAGGACTTTGTTATTCCTGGTTTGTAATTGTTTATTTTTGTCTTTCACTCTTCTTTGAGGAAAATTTTGCAAAATGGAAAAATGTGCATCAAAGGACATGGCGTTAAGTACCCGTTGATTGCTGCTGATTTCTGAATTCCGTGGAAATAATATTGTTTTCAATGTGTGACCTGAATGTAGCCATCGATACAAGGTTTAACTTGATCTCCAAGGCTTGCCTCCCAAACACTGCACTTTTGCACTGACATAACGCGATGCCACGTGCCTCAATCTGTAGAGTTTCCGGGTGAAACAGGACATCCAAGTCCCAACCCACCTCTGAGATTTCGACTGATTCAATAATGAGGAGCCCACCCAGTGTCTGCACACTATTAGGATTTCACTCGATAGATCACTTAACCCTTGAAGTCGATCGTGTGGTTCTCGTGCATCTAGTGGCCTGAAGTGACATGACGAGAACCCTATCGGCAAGCACGGTCTGGACATTGGTGTAAAGAAGAATTCACCAGCTCTGGACGTGTCTATTGTCTATTCCAGTTGTTCCCTTTTGCGCCCAAGGAAGCGGAAAATCAGGAGAAGTGGAAATAGCGATGGATACCCAGGACAAGCTGACTTCTGTCTAGAGGCCTTGCAAGAATTCAGATGTTGATTAGCATAAGTGGCGTTTCTTTGTATCTCTGGGTGGTGGGCGGGAGTTTCTTGCCCCTACCCATGATGCATTGCAGAGTGTGCACACTCAACATATTCAGTTCCATATAATCTAAATTCCTTTGGCTGCGACTGTTTTAATGCTTCTCTGGTGCTCCTCACCTAGTTGTCCTTTGGCCACCTTCTACCTTCAGTTTTTTTGTAAGTCTGACAAGGTGTCGCATGTCAGCTGCGCAGGCCTCACTGGCCGTGTTCTCTTCTTCCTGGCCGCAACACACATGCTCTGGGTTCCCTTCATCCCGAATAAATCTTTCGCCTTTTACTAAAGATTTCCGTGGAGAGGACCGTTAAAGAGTCTCAAAGAATTTTTGCACAGCCTGTTTCGTACAGGCTCTCTGAGCTTGGTTAAAAAGAAGTTGTGTCTTTCCTGTCTCTGTTCCCCCTGGTTTAACCGTACTGATGTTGCATGTAACTCTTAGGTAGGATTTCAGAGGGTTTGCGATGGTATCTGCTGTGAGTTTTTTCCGGGTAATTCTTTGGGAGTTTTCAGGGCTCTCGCTCTTGTGTGCACGCTCTGCATATTAAAGATAAGGAATCGAATTGCCTTGTGTGAGGAAGACATAAAGCTCGCTATCTAAGCACACAAGCAGATCTTTAGCTGCGGGTCATATCTCTTACAAAACCATGCAGAAGATACCTTGGGATTCTGGAAAAACTTTCAGATGATGGCACAGCTACATACCTCAACAGTGGCAAGCACAGCATAGGTAATATGCTGAATCCAAATCTCCCATTCTTCAGACTTTTAAACATGGGTAACACTTCAAAAATCTTATCAGCGGGGAGTATCCGAGAAGGACTTTGTTATTCCTGGTTTGTAATTGTTTATTTTTGTCTTTCACTCTTCTTTGAGGAAAATTTTGCAAAATGGAAAAATGTGCATCAAAGGACATGGCGTTAAGTACCCGTTGATTGCTGCTGATTTCTGAATTCCGTGGAAATAATATTGTTTTCAATGTGTGACCTGAATGTAGCCATCGATACAAGGTTTAACTTGATCTCCAAGGCTTGCCTCCCAAACACTGCACTTTTGCACTGACATAACGCGATGCCACGTGCCTCAATCTGTAGAGTTTCCGGGTGAAACAGGACATCCAAGTCCCAACCCACCTCTGAGATTTCGACTGATTCAATAATGAGGAGCCCACCCAGTGTCTGCACACTATTAGGATTTCACTCGATAGATCACTTAACCCTTGAAGTCGATCGTGTGTTCTCGTGCATCTAGTGGCCTGAAGTGACATGACGAGAACCCTATCGGCAAGCACGGTCTGGACATTGGTGTAAAGAAGAATTCACCAGCTCTGGACGTGTCTATTGTCTATTCCAGTTGTTCCCTTTGCGGCCCAAGGAAGCGGAAAATCAGGAGAAGTGGAAATAGCGATGGATACCCAGGACAAGCTGACTTCTGTCTAGAGGCCTTGCAAGAATTCAGATGTTGATTAGCATAAGTGGCGTTTCTTTGTATCTCTGGGTGGTGGGCGGGAGTTTCTTGCCCCTACCCATGATGCATTGCAGAGTGTGCACACTCAACATATTCAGTTCCATATAATCTAAATTCCTTTGGCTGCGACTGTTTTAATGCTTCTCTGGTGCTCCTCACCTAGTTGTCCTTTGGCGCCACCTTCTACCTTCAGTTTTTGTAAGTCTGACAAGGTGTCGCATGTCAGCTGCGCAGGCCTCACTGGCCGTGTTCTCTTCTTCCTGGCCGCAACACACATGCTCTGGGTTCCCTTCATCCCGAATAAATCTTTCGCCTTTTACTAAAGATTTCCGTGGAGAGGACCGTTAAAGAGTCTCAAAGAATTTTTGCACAGCCTGTTTCGTACAGGCTCTCTGAGCTTGGTTAAAAAAAGTTGTGTCTTTCCTGTCTCTGTTCCCCCTGGTTTAACCGTACTGATGTTGCATGTAACTCTTAGGTAGGATTTCAGAGGGTTTGCGATGGTATCTGCTGTGAGTTTTTTCCGGGTAATTCTTTGGGAGTTTTCAGGGCTCTCGCTCTTGTGTACGCACGCTCTGCATATTAAAGATAAGGAATCGAATTGCCTTGTGTGAGGAAGACATAAAGCTCGCTATCTAAGCACACAAGCAGATCTTTAGCTGCGGGTCATATCTCTTACAAAACCATGCAGAAGATACCTTGGGATTCTGGAAAAACTTTCAGATGATGGCACAGCTACATACCTCAACAGTGGCAAGCACAGCATAGGTAATATGCTGAATCCAAATCTCCCATTCTTCAGACTTTTAAACATGGGTAACACTTCAAAAATCTTATCAGCGGGGAGTATCCGAGAAGGACTTTGTTATTCCTGGTTTGTAATTGTTTATTTTTGTCTTTCACTCTTCTTTGAGGAAAATTTTGCAAAATGGAAAAATGTGCATCAAAGGACATGGCGTTAAGTACCCGTTGATTGCTGCTGATTTCTGAATTCCGTGGAAATAATATTGTTTTCAATGTGTGACCTGAATGTAGCCATCGATACAAGGTTTAACTTGATCTCCAAGGCTTGCCTCCCAAACACTGCACTTTTGCACTGACATAACGCGATGCCACGTGCCTCAATCTGTAGAGTTTCCGGGTGAATCCCCTTTTTGGGCCCCTTCTACCTTCATTTTTTTTTAAGTCGACAATGTCCATGTCAGCTTAGGGTCACTGGCCCTGTTCTTTTTCCTGGCCCCAAAACCCCATGTCAATTCCTTTTTTCCAATAAATTTTGCCCTTTTTAAAAATTTTGTGGAAGGCCCGGAGCTCAAAAAAATTTGCCCCTGTTTGCGGTTTTGACTGGTTAAAAAAAAAAAAGGTTTTCCCCTTTTGTTCCCGGTTTAAGATGTGTTTAGTTTTTTTGGGGGGAAATTTTGGGGGTTTCAGGTTTTTGCTGTGAGTTTTTTCCGAATTTTTGGATTTTTTAGGGCTTAAATTTTTAACGCGTCTATTTGAAAAGGTCAATTTTTTAGGGAAAAATAATTTTTATTGAAAAACAGATTTTGCCGTCATATTCACAAAACCCGCAGGGAAAATAATTGGGACTAAAAATTTCAGATTTTAAAAAGTAACAAATCAAATAAGCACACAAGGAATTGTTAATCCAAAATTTTATTTTGCTTTTCTGGGAAAATTTTAAAAATTACAGGGGGGAAACCCCTCCTTTTTTTTCCCGGTTTTAATTGTTTATTTTGTTTTCCCTTTTTTTTAAAAATTTTGCAAAAAGGGAAAAAATTTATCAAAAGGTTTCCCAAAACCCCGTTTGGGGCTGCGGTTTTAAATAAAGTTTTTTGTGTGACCTAAGTTTAAATAAAATTTAAATGATTCCAAGGGCCCCCAAACCTGCATTTTTATGGATCCATGCCCCCCCCTTAGGTCTGCCGGACATCCAAGTCCCAACCCCCTCGGAACCTGATTTAAGAGGGGCCCCCCCAGGTTTACATTTTTTTCCTGGCGCCAAGTTTCACATTTATTGCAAAACCTTTCTAAAAGTTCGGGTTAAAAAATTTTTCAGCTGTTTCTGCAGCTGTTCCTGGTTAAAACGACTTGTATAAATCGGTCTCTTCGGTTTACGGTATCTGTTATGTTCTTTGTGGATTTCGAGGGTTTAGGCCTTGGGATTCAATTTTTGATTTGAGTTTTTGCCTTCAGCGCATAAGTTAAAATACGAACATTTTAACTAGGGAAACTGTAAAACATAAAGATCCTTATTCAAATTCTATAACATATCATACCTAACATTAGGGAACTTTGGATATGAAACTCAACTCCATCAACATTTAAAGGCAAACCCAATTTATATTGAATCCGGAAATAAAATCTTATCTAGGTGTGTAATCTCAAAGCTTTGGAGTCCTGTATTTGTAATTGTTTAAGTTTTTTGTTCACTTTTCGTTAAGGAATTTCAAATGGAAAAATGACATCTTAATGCTTTAATTGCGAATTATGCGATTTAATTGAATACTCTTTCAGTGACAAGGTTTACATGTATCCAAGGTTTGACTAACAACTTCCCGACACGACTCATCCCAACCGCCTAGATTCGCTAATCAAAGTCAGCCACCCTGTCATCAAGATCAATAGATTTCCCACGATCATAACGAGCACAGGTTCCTCATAGATCCGAAGACATGACTTGAATGCATCGGGTTCTGGTCATTGTGGGAATCGACGCGAACTATCGGCAGTGTCCGATTGCAACAAAGCTAGCTACTGTTTTCAATTGTTCCTTTCGGCCCATGGGCGAAATCTAGGTAAGGAATAGGTGATGCAGGGATCCTAGGCTTGGGTTGAGGCTTGATACATGATGGTTCTTGCATCTTATCTGGGTGGTTGGAGTTTATTGCCCTACCTATGACATTGCAAGTGTACACTCCCTACATTCCAAATCTAAATCTTTGCTGGCTGTTTTAAGCTTTGGGTCCTCACCTAGTTGTCCTTTCCCCTTCACCTTCATTTTTTAAGTCTGCAAGTCGTCTGCAGTTCCTACTGGCCTCCTTATTCTGGTCCCCCATGCCTGGTCATCTTCCCTTTTTGTAAAAGATTTCCTGGAGCCAACAAAGATTTAGCTTTGACCTGCAGGTTGAGTTGTGAAAAATTGTTTCCTTTCCCCGTTTCTACTGAGTTGCATTAAACTCTTAGGTAGGATTTCAAGGATTGGCGATATCTGCTGTGAGTTTTTTTTCGGTAATTTTTGGAGTTTTCTGGTTCGCCTGTAGCACGCCCATATTAAAGTAAGGAATCAATTGCTTTGGTGAGAAGATAAAGCTCGCTTCTACACCAACAATTTTCTGGTATGTCTCTTAAAACATGCAGAAGATATTGGATTCGGAAAAACTTTCAGATGAGGCTACATCTCAAAATGCACAGCATGGTATATTGAATCCAAACTCCCATTCTTCAGACTTTTAAACATGGTAACATTCAAACTTATCTGGATGAGGATTTGTTATTCCTGGTTTGTAATTGTTATTTTGTTTCTTTTGTATAAATGGAAAAGATATGCTAGACATGGCTTTAACCCGTATTGCTGATTTTGAATTCCGTGGAAAAATTTTTTTAAGTGTACCTATCACATGAAAGGTTAACTGCTCCAAGGCTGCCCCCAAACACTGACTAGCATGCCACTTATGTTCAATTGTAGAGTTTGTGAAACAGGACATCCAAGTCTAAACCCACCTCTGAGATTTCGACTGATTCAATAATGAGGAGCCCACCCAGTGTCTGCACACTATTAGGATTTCACCGATAGATCACTTAACCCTTGAAGTCGATCGGGTGGTTCTCGTGCATCTAGTGGCCTGAAGTGACATGACGAGAACCCCATCGGCAAGCACGGTCTCGACATTGGTGAAAGAAGAATTCACCAGCTCTGGACGTGTCTATTGTCTATTCCAGTTGTTCCCTTTATGGCCCAAGGAAGCGGAAAATCAGGAGAAGTGGAAATAGCGATGGATACCCAGGACAAGCTGACTTCTGTCTAGAGGCCTTGCAAGAATTCAGATGTTGATTAGCATAAGTGTGCTTTTTGTATCTCTGGGTGGTGGGCGGGAGTTTCTTGCCCTACCCATGATGCATTGCAGAGTGTGCACACTCAACATATTCAGTTCCATATAATCTAAATTCCTTTGGCTGCACTGTTTTAATGCTTCTCTGGTGCTCCTCACCTAGTTGTCCTTTCGCCACCTTCTACCTTCATTTTTTTGTAAGTCTGACAAGGTGTCGCATGTCAGCTGCGAGGCCTCACTGGCCGTGTTCTCTTCTTCCTGGCCGCAACACACATGCTCTGGGTTCCTTCATCCCGAACAAATCTTTCGCCTTTTACTAAAGATTTCCGTGGAGAGGACCGTTAAAGAGTCTCAAAGAATTTTTGCACAGCCTGTTTCTACAGGCTCTCTGAGCTTGGTTAAAAAAGAAGTTGTGTCTTTCCTGTCTCTGTTCCCCTGGTTTAACCGCTACTGATGTTGCATGTAACTCTTAGGTAGGATTTCAGAGGGTTTGCGATGGTATCTGCTGTGAGTTTTTTCCGGGTAATTCTTTGGGAGTTTTCAGGGCCTCGCTTCTTGTGTACGATCACGCTTCCTGCATATTAAAGATAAGGAATCGAATTGCCTTGTGTGAGGAAGACATAAAGCTCGCTATCTAAGCACACAAGCAGATCTTTAGTCTGGTCATATCTCTTACAAAACCATGCAGAAGATACCTTGGGATTCTGGAAAACTTTCAGATGATGGCACAGCTACATACCTCAACAGTGGCAAGCACAGATAGGTAATATGTTGAATCCAAATCTCCCATTCTTCAGACTTTTAAACATGGGTAACACTTCAAAAAATCTTATCAGCGGGAGTATCCGAGAAGGACTTTGTTATTCCTGGTTTGTAATTGTTTATTTTTGTCTTTCACTCTTCTTTGAGGAAAATTTTGCAAATGGAAAAATGTGCATCAAAGGACATGGCGCTTAAGTACCCCGCTGATTGCTGCTGATTTCTGAATTCCGTGGAAATAATATTGTTTTCAAATGGTACCTAAAATTACCACGGGACCCAAAAGGTTTTTATTCCGGTTAAGTTTTTTCTTCACTCTTTCATGAAAAATTTTCATGGAAAAATTTTAAAGCGGTGAAAAAACCCCTTCCAAACCCCCCTGAATTTCAAAGAAATAATAGGGTTTTACCGTGCTGCACACTATGTTCCCCTCGATAAATTTTAACTTGATCTCCGGGGGTTCTCTGCATTATTTTGATGACATAAAGAGAACCCATCCCAACGTTGGTTTGGGTGAAAAGATTCACCATCCAAATCTATTGCTGTTCCCTTTTAGCCCACCAGCGAAATAGGAATGGAATAGCAATTGAACCAGACGTTTCTTTCTAGGGCCTAAGGGCAGATGTTGAACCCCCATGCGCCGTATCCGGGTGGTAAGGGAATTTTTCACCCCCTTGACTTCATGTGCCAACCATTTTCTTCCCAAAATAAAAACGGGAAGTTTAATACTTTCGGGCTACCGTTTTCCCTTTTGGGCCTTCACTTCAGTTTTTGTAAGTTGCAATTTTGGATTCTCGGCCAGTGCGTAGTTTTCCTCCCGATCATTTCCGGTCCACCCAAATATTTTTCCCTTAAATAAATTTGGGGGAGTTTTTAAAAAAGGGCTCCACATTTTTCGCCTTCTTACCTTTGTAGTTAAAGGTGTGATGTCCTGCCGGCCCCCTGGTTTCCTCCTGGGCAAACTCTTGGTGGTTCCCTTTATTTCTGCTTTAAATTTCCCGTTTTGGGGGGGCTTTTTGGTCTCGCCTTTTCACGCCTGAATTGATAGGCATTGCCCTTGGGAAAAAGGGAAATTTCTTTCCCTTTCGCCCCAACTCTACTCGTGGTAACTCTTAAAAATTCAGAAGGTCTGGATTCTGGAAATTTCAATTGGCCAGTCACCTCCCTTGAAAAAACCGCATATTTAAAAATCCATTCTTGCTTTTTGAGGTAACATTCAAAACATCACGGGAGACCAGAAGGATTTTTACCTGGTTTGTAATTGTTACCCCCAAATCTTGGGAAATTTTGGAAAATTTCAATGTGGAAAAAACTAATTGCACCCGATTGGTTATTTCTGAATCCTAAATTAAATTTTTTAATTGACTGTACATAAAAATTTACGGGGTTCCAAAGGTTCTCCCCCGGTTTTAAATGATTTTGCTCACTTTCTAAGGGGAATTTCGGAAAAAAAAGGACATCCAAGTCCACCCGGATTTCGAATTTCAAAATAGCAAGTGTACCTTTGAAATTTTCCATGACATTTAACTTTAATTGATCCGGGTTCCTCCCAAAGGGCCCGATGCATGACAAACCCTATGCAAACCCGGCCACATTAGAGTGAATAAAAAGCTCGGTCCCCAACCCCCGGTTTCCTTTGCAATGAGGAAGCAAAAAGGGGGTGAAATATAGGATTCACCGAAAGATACTTCTTTTGAAGGGCCCGCAGATTCGTGTTGTTTCCCAAATATCTGTATTGGAAACCCCGGGGGGTCTGGCTACATGTGCATGAGATTCCACCCCATTTTAGTCATATTCTAAATTCCTTTGGTTCCTTTAATGCCTTGTTTAAAAAGGGGTGGCGCCCTTACCTTTCAGTTTGCTGGGTTTAAAATTTAGTGGCATAGTGCTTCTTTTTCCTGGGGAGTTTCTTCCCCACCCGGTCAAATTTGTTACTAAATTTAACCTTTAACATCCCTTTTCAGTTTTTTGTCGGGCCCCCTAGTAAACTTTTTCCGTTGATTTTTTTTTGCTATCTTTAGGAAAATTTTGCAATGGAAAATGCACAAAGGACTGGCTTAACCGGATTGGCTGTTTCTGAATCGGAAATAATATTGTTTCAATGTGGACCTGAATGTAGCCATCGATACAAGGTTTAACTTGATCCAAGGCTTGCCTCCCAAACACTGCACTTTTGCACTGACATAACGCGGCCATCTCAATCTGTAGAGTTTCCGGGTGAAACAGGACATCCAAGTCCAACCCACCTCTGAGATTTCGATATTCAATAATGAGGAGCCCACCCAGTGTCTGCACACTATTAGGATTTCACCGATAGATCATTTAACCTGAAGTCGATCGTGGGTTCTCGTGCATCTAGTGCCTGAAGTGAATGGACGAGAACCCTATCGGCAAGCACGGTCGGGACATTTAAAAAGAATTCACCAGCTCTGGACGTGCTATTGTCATTCCAGTTGTTCCCCTTTATCCCCAGGCGGGAAAATCAGGAGAAGTGGAAAGCGATGGATACAGGACAAGTGACTTCTGTCTAGGGGCCCCTTGCAAGAATTCAGATGTTGATTAGCATAAGTATGTTCTTTGTATCTCTGGTTGGGGGAGTTTTTTGCCCCCCCCATGATGCATTGCAGAGTGTGCACACTCAACATATTCAGTTCCATATAACTAAATTCCTTTGGCTGATTGTTTTAATGTTTCTGGTGCTCCTCACCTAGTTGTCCTTTCGCCACCTTCTACCTTCTTCAGTTTTTTGTAAGTCTGACAAGGTGATGTCAGCTCGCAGAGCCCCCAACTCCCGTGTTCTCTTCCCCTTGGCCGCACACATGCTCGGTTCCTTCATCCCGTAAATTTTGCCTTTTACTAAAGATTTCCGTGGAGAGGACCGTTAAAGAGTCCTAAGAATTTTGCACAGCCTGTTTCCTGTACAGGCTCCGGGAGCTTGGTTAAAAAAAAGTTGTGTCTTTCCTGTTCTCTGTTCCCCTGGTTTAACCGACTGATGTTGCATGTAACTCTTAGGTAGGATTTCAGAGGGTTTGGGGTATTGCTGTAGTTTTTTTCCGTAATCTTTGGGTTTTCGGGCCCCGCTCTTTGTACTACCGATATAAAAAATAAGGAATCGAATTGCCTTGTGTGAGGAAGACATAAAGCTCGCTATCTAAGCACACAAGCAGATCTTTTTGCTGGGTCATATCTCTTACAAAAACCCTGCAGAAGATACCTTGGGATTCTGGAAAAACTTTCAGATGATGGCACAGCTACATACCTCAACAGTGGCAAGCACAGCATAGGTAATATACTGAATCCAAATCTCCCATTCTTCAGACTTTTAAACATGGGTAACACTTCCAAAATCTTATCAGCAGGAGTATCCAAGAGGACTTTGTTATTCCTGGTTTAGCATTGTTTATTTTGTCTTTCCTCTTCTTTGAGAAAATTTTGCAAAATGGAAAAATGTGCATCCAAAGGACATGGCGTTAAGTACCCGTTGATTGCTGCTGATTTCTGAATTCCGTGGAAATAATATTGTTTTCAATGTGTGACCTGAATGTAGCCATCGATACAAGGTTTAACTTGATCTCCGAACATATAAAACCTACTTTTGCACTGACATATGATGCCCGCGTGCCTCAATCTGTAGAGTTTCCGGGTGAAACAAGGACATCCAAGTCCCAACCCACCTCCTGGTTTCGACTGATTCAATAATGAGGCCACCCAGTGTCTGCACTGTTAAGTTTCACTCGATAGATCACTTAACCCTTGAAATTCGATGGAAGTGTGGTTCTCGTGCATCTAGTGGCTGGTGACATGGCGAAGACCTATCGGCAAGCCGGTCTGGACATTGGTGTAAGAAGAATTCACCAGCTCTGGACGTGTCTATTGTCTATTCAGTTGTTCCTTTTGCGGCCCAGAGCCCGGGAAAATCAGGAGAAGTGGAAATAACGATGGATACCCAGGACAAGCCCAACTTCTGTCTAGAGGCCTTGCAAGAATTCAGATGTTGATTAGCATAAGTGGCGTTCTTTGTATCTCTGGGTGGTGGGCGGGGGAGTTTTCTTGCCCCTACCATGATGCATTGCAAGTGTACACACTCAACATATTCAGTTCCATATAATCTAAATTCCTTTGGCTGCGACTGTTTTAATGCTTCTGGTGCTCCTCACCCCTAGATTTGTCTTTAAGCTCACCTTCTACTTCAGTTTTTTGTAGAGTCTGACAAGGTGTACATGTCAGCTGCGCGGGCCTGACTGGCCGTGTTCTCTTCTTCCTGGCCACAACACATGTCTGGGTTCCTTCATCCGAATAAATCTTTCGCCTTTTACTAAAGATTTCCGTGGAAGGATAGATTAAAAGAGTCTCAAAGAATTTTGCACCTTTATTCGTACAGGCTCTCTGAGCTGGTTAAAAAAGGATTTGTGTCTTTCCTGTCTCTATTCCCTATGGTTTAACCGTACTGATGTTGCATATAACTCTTGGGTAGGATTTCAGGGTTCGCGATTGTATCTGCTGTGAGTTTTTTTCGGGGAGTAATTCTTTTGGGGTTTTCAGGGCTCTAAGCTCTTGTGTCTTGCAGCTCTGCTATTAAAGATGAATCGGGTACCTTGTGTGAGGAAGACATAAAAGCTCGCTATCTAAGCACACAAGCAGATCTTTAGCTGGGTCATATCTCTTACAAACCATGCAGAAGATGCTGGCAGGATTCTGGAAAACTTTCAGATGATGGCACAGCTACATACCTCAACAGTGGCAAGCACAGCATGGTAATATGCTGGATCCGTCCCATTCTTCAGACTTTTTAAACATAGGTAACACTTAAAAAATCTTATCAGCGGGGAGTATCCGAGGAAGGACTTTATTCCTGGTTTGTAATTATTTATTTTATCTTTAACTCTTCTTTGAGGAAAATTTTGCAAAATGGAAAATGTGCATCAAAGGACATGGCGTTAAGTACCCGTTGATTGCTGCTGATTTCTAATTCCGTGGAAATAATATTGTTTTCAATGTGTTGACCTAGATATGACCATCGATACAAGTTTTAACTTGATACTCAAGGCTTGCCTCCCAAACCTGCGCACGCATGACATAACGCGATGCCCGTGCCTCAATCATATGAGGTTTCAAGGTGAAACAGGACATCAGGTCCCAACCCCACCTCTACAGAAGTTTCGACTGATTCAATAATGAGGAGCCCACCCAGTGTCTGCACACTATTAGGATTTCACTCGATGAATCCTTAACCCTTGAAGTCGATCGTGTGGTTCTCGTGCATCTAGTGGCCTGAAGTGACTGTGAGAACCCTATCGGCAAGCACGGTCTGGACATTGGTGTAAGAAGATTCACCAGCTCTGGAGCGTGTCTAATGTCTATTCAGTTGTTCCCTGCATTAAGGCGGGAAAATCAGGAGATGTGTGGGGAAATAGCGATGGATACAGGACAAGCTGACTTCTGTCTAGAAGGCCTTGCAAGAATTCAGATGTTGATTAGCATAAGTGTTGCTCTCTCTGGGTGGTGGGCGGGGAGTTTCTTGCCCCCTACCCATGATGCATTGCAAGTGTACACCTCAACATATTCAGTTCCATATGATAAATTCCTTTGGCTAAACTGTTTAATGCTTCTCTGGTGCTCCTCACCCTAGTTGTCCTTTGGGCGTCACCTTCCACCTTCAGTTTTTTGTAAGTCTGACAGGTGTGGCATGTCAGCTGCATGACCTCACTGGCGTGTTCTCTTCTTCTATTACATACACATGCTCTGGGTTCCCTTCATCCCGAATAAATCTTTACTTTTACTAAAGATTTCCGTGGAAAGGGACCGTTAAAAGAGTCTCAAAGAATTTTGCACAGCCTGTTTCATTACAGGCTCTCTGATAGTTAAAAAAAGAAGTTGTGTCTTTCCTGTCTCTGTTACCTGGTTTAACCCGTACTGATGTTGCATGTAACTCTTAGGTAGGATTTCCAGAGGTTTCTTTGATGGTATCTGCTGTGAGTTTTTCCGGGTAATTCTTTAGGGTTTTCAGGGTCTCTCGCTCTTGTGTCACGCACGCTCTGCATATTAAAGATAAGGAATCAGATTGCCTGTGGCCAGGAAGACATAAAGCTCGCTATCTAAGCACACAAGCAGATCTTTAGCTGCCCGGGTCATATCTCTTACGCCATGCAGAAGATACCTTGGGATTCTGGAAAAACTTTCAGATGATGGCACAGCTACATACCTCAACAGTGGCAAGCACAGCATAGGTAATATGCTGAATCCAAATCTCCCATTCTTCAGACTTTTAAACATGGGTAACACTTCAAAAATCTTATCAGCGGGGAGTATCCGAGAAGGACTTTGTTATTCCTGGTTTGTAATTGTTTATTTTTGTCTTTCACTCTTCTTTGAGGAAAATTTTGCAAAATGGAAAAATGTGCATCAAAGGACATGGCGTTTAAGTACCCCGTTGATTGCTGCTGATTTCTGAATTCCGTGGAAATAATATTGTTTTCAATGTGTGACCTGAATGTAGCCATCGATACAAGGTTTAACTTGATCTCCAAGGCTTGCCTCCCAAACACTGCACTTTTGCACTGACATACAGCGATGCCACGTGCCTCAATCTGTAGAGTTTCCGGGTGAAACAGGACATCCAAGTCCCAACCCACCTCTGAGATTTCGACTGATTCAATAATGAGGAGCCCACCCAGTGTCTGCACACTATTAGGATTTCACTCGATAGATCACTTAACCCTTGAAGTCGATCGGTGGTTCTCGTGCATCTAGTGGCCTGAAGTGACATGACGAGAACCCTATCGGCAAGCACGGTCTGGACATTGGTGTAAAGAAGAATTCACCAGCTCTGGACGTGTCTATTGTCTATTCCAGTTGTTCCCTTTTGCGGCCCAAGGAAGCGGGAAAATCAGGAGAAGTGGAAATAGCGATGGATACCCAGGACAAGCTGACTTCTGTCTAGAGGCCTTGCAAGAATTCAGATGTTGATTAGCATAAGTGGCGTTTCTTTGTATCTCTGGGTGGTGGGGAGTTTCTTGCCCCTACCCATGATGCATTGCAGAGTGTGCACACTCAACATATTCAGTTCCATATAATCTAAATTCCTTTGGCTGCGACTGTTTTAATGCTTCTCTGGTGCTCCTCACCTAGTTGTCCTTTGGCGCTCACCTTCTACCTTCAGTTTTTTTGTAAGTCTGACAAGGTGTCGCATGTCAGCTGCAGAGCCTCACTGGCCGTGTTCTCTTCTTCCTGGCCGCAACACACATGCTCTGGGTTCCTTCATCCCGAATAAATCTTTCGCCTTTTACTAAAGATTTCCGTGGAAGGACCGTTAAAGAGTCTCAAAGAATTTTTGCACAGCCTGTTTCGTACAGGCTCTCTGAGCTTGGTTAAAAAAAGAAGTTGTGTCTTTCCTGTCTCTGTTCCCCCTGGTTTAACCGTACTGATGTTGCATGTAACTCTTAGGTAGGATTTCAGAGGGTTTCGATGGTATCTGCTGTGAGTTTTTTCCGGGTAATTCTTTGGGAGTTTTCAGGGCTCTCGCCTTGTGTACGATCGCTCTGCATATTAAAGATAAGGAATCGAATTGCCTTGTGTGAGGAAGACATAAAGCTCGCTATCTAAGCACACAAGCAGATCTTTAGCTGCGGTCATATCTCTTACAAAACCATGCAGAAGATACCTTGGGATTCTGGAAAAAACTTTCAGATGATGGCACAGCTACATACCTCAACAGTGGCAAGCACAGCATAGGTAATATGCTGAATCCAAATCTCCCATTCTTCAGACTTTTAAACATGGGTAACACTTCAAAAATCTTATCAGCGGGGAGTATCCGAGAAGGACTTTGTTATTCCTGGTTTGTAATTGTTTATTTTTGTCTTTCACTCTTCTTTGAGGAAAATTTTGCAAAATGGAAAAATGTGCATCAAAGGACATGGCGTTTAAGTACCCCGTTGATTGCTGCTGATTTCTGAATTCCGTGGAAATAATATTGTTTTCAATGTGTGACCTGAATGTAGCCATCGATACAAGGTTTAACTTGATCTCCAAGGCTTGCCTCCCAAACACTGCACTTTTGCACTGACATAACGCGATGCCACGTGCCTCAATCTGTAGAGTTTCCGGGTGAAACAGGACATCCAAGTCCCAACCCACCTCTGAGATTTCGACTGATTCAATAATGAGGAGCCCACCCAGTGTCTGCACACTATTAGGATTTCACTCGATAGATCACTTAACCCTTGAAGTCGATCGTGTGGTTCTCGTGCATCTAGTTGCCTGAAGTGACATGCGAGAACCCTATCGGCAAGCACGGTCTGGACATTGGTGTAAAGAAGAATTCACCAGCTCTGGACGTGTCTATTGTCTATTCCAGTTGTTCCCTTTTGTGGCCCAAGGCGGGAAAATCAGGAGAAGTGGAAATAGCGATGGATACCAGGACAAGCTGACTTCTGTCTAGAGGCCTTGCAAGAATTCAGATGTTGATTAGCATAAGTGGCGTTTCTTTGTATCTCTGGGTGGTGGGCGGGAGTTTCTTGCCCTACCCATGATGCATTGCAGAGTGTGCACACTCAACATATTCAGTTCCATATAATCTAAATTCCTTTGGCTGCACTGTTTTAATGCTTCTCTGGTGCTCCTCACCTAGTTGTCCTTTGGCGCTCACCTTCTACCTTCAGTTTTTTTGTAAGTCTGACAAGGTGTCGCATGTCAGCTGCGCAGGCCTCACTGGCCGTGTTCTCTTCTTCCTGGCACACCACACATGCTCTGGGTTCCTTCATCCCGAATAAATCTTTCGCCTTTTACTAAAGATTTCCGTGGAGAGGACCGTTAAAGAGTCTCAAAGAATTTTTGCACAGCCTGTTTCGTACAGGCTCTCTGAGCTTGTTTAAAAAAAGAAGTTGTGTCTTTCCTGTCTCTGTTCCCCCTGGTTTAACCGTACTGATGTTGCATGTAACTCTTAGGTAGGATTTCAGAGGGTTTGCGATGGTATCTGCTGTGAGTTTTTTCCGGGTAATTCTTTGGGAGTTTTCAGGGCTCTCGCTCTTGTGTCACTACGCTCTGCATATTAAAGATAAGGAATCGAATTGCCTTGTGTGAGGAAGACATAAAGCTCGCTATCTAAGCACACAAGCAGATCTTTAGCTCGGGTCATATCTCTTACAAAACCATGCAGAAGATACCTTGGGATTCTGGAAAAACTTTCAGATGATGGCACAGCTACATACCTCAACAGTGGCAAGCACAGCATAGGTAATATGCTGAATCCAAATCTCCCATTCTTCAGACTTTTAAACATGGGTAACACTTCAAAATCTTATCAGCGGGAGTATCCGAGAAGGACTTTGTTATTCCTGGTTTGTAATTGTTTATTTTGTCTTTCACTCTTCTTTGAGGAAAATTTTGCAAAATGGAAAAATGTGCATCAAAGGACATGGCGTTAAGTACCCGTTGATTGCTGCTGATTTCTGAATTCCGTGGAAATAATATTGTTTTCAATGTGTGACCTGAATGTAGCCATCGATACAAGGTTTAACTTGATCTCCAAGGCTTGCCTCCCAAACACTGCACTTTTGCACTGACATAACGCGATGCCACGTGCCTCAATCTGTAGAGTTTCCGGGTGAAACAGGACATCCAAGTCCCAACCCACCTCTGAGATTTCGACTGATTCAATAATGAGGAGCCCACCCAGTGTCTGCACACTATTAGGATTTCACTCGATAGATCACTTAACCCTTGAAGTCGATCGTGTGGTTCTCGTGCATCTAGTGGCCTGAAGTGACATGACGAGAACCCTATCGGCAAGCACGGTCTGGACATTGGTGTAAAGAAGAATTCACCAGCTCTGGACGTGTCTATTGTCTATTCCAGTTGTTCCCTTTTGCGCCCAAGGAAGCGGGAAAATCAGGAGAAGTGGAAATAGCGATGGATACCCAGGACAAGCTGACTTCTGTCTAGAGGCCTTGCAAGAATTCAGATGTTGATTAGCATAAGTGGCGTTTCTTTGTATCTCTGGGTGGTGGGCGGGAGTTTCTTGCCCTACCCATGATGCATTGCAGAGTGTGCACACTCAACATATTCAGTTCCATATAATCTAAATTCCTTTGGCTGCGACTGTTTTAATGCTTCTCTGGTGCTCCTCACCTAGTTGTCCTTTGCGCTCACCTTCTACCTTCAGTTTTTTGTAAGTCTGACAAGGTGTCGCATGTCAGCTGCAGGCCTCACTGGCCGTGTTCTCTTCTTCCTGGCCGCAACACACATGCTCTGGGTTCCCTTCATCCCGAATAAATCTTTCGCTTTTACTAAAGATTTCCGTGGAGAGGACCGTTAAAGAGTCTCAAAGAATTTTTGCACAGCCTGTTTCGTACAGGCTCTCTGAGCTTGGTTAAAAAGAAGTTGTGTCTTTCCTGTCTCTGTTCCCCTGGTTTAACCTGTACTGATGTTGCATGTAACTCTTAGGTAGGATTTCAGAGGGTTTGCGATGGTATCTGCTGTGAGTTTTTTTCCGGGTAATTCTTTGGGAGTTTTCAGGGCTCTGCTTTGTACGCACGCTCTGCATATTAAAGATAAGGAATCGAATTGCCTTGTGTGAGGAAGACATAAAGCTCGCTATCTAAGCACACAAGCAGATCTTTAGCTCGGGTCATATCTCTTACAAAACCATGCAGAAGATACCTTGGGATTCTGGAAAAACTTTCAGATGATGGCACAGCTACATACCTCAACAGTGGCAAGACAGCATAGGTAATATGTGAATCCAAATCTCCCATTCTTCAGACTTTTAAACATGGGTAACACTTCAAAAATCTTATCAGCGGGAGTATCCGAGAAGGACTTTGTTATTCCTGGTTTGTAATTGTTTATTTTTGTCTTTCACTCTTCTTTGAGGAAAATTTTGCAAATGGAAAAATGTGCATCAAAGGACATGGCAGTTAAGTACCCGTGATTGCTGCTGATTTCTGAATTCGTGGAAATAATATTGTTTTCAATGTGTGACCTGAATAGTAGCCACCCTCAACGATCCTGAAGGTTTCAATCGGTTGATACAGGACATCAAGTCCCAACCACCTGCGAATTTGACTGACATAATGAGAGCCACCCAGTGTCTGCCACTATTAGAGTTTCCTGATAATCACTCAACCCTTGAAGTCATCTTGGTTTCTGATCTAGTGGCATGAAGTGAGAGCCAAACCCTGTGCAATAGCACCGTAGTCCTGACATTGGTGGTAAGGAGAAGAGATCACGCAAGCTCTGAGGAACGTGTCTATTGTCTATTCCAGTTGTTCCCTTTTGCGCCCAAGGGCGGGAAAATCAGGAGAAGTGGAAATAGCGATGGATACCCAGGACAAGCTGACTTCTGTCTAGAGGCCTTGCAAGAATTCAGATGTTGATTAGCATAAGTGGCGTTTCTTTGTATCTCTGGGTGGTGGGGGAGTTTCTTGCCCTACCATGATG